>NC_053431.1:34973631-35273631 GCF_007990345.1 Gossypium hirsutum | reverse complement strand
AGTATTTTTCCATTCAGTACGGTGGAGGTAAGTCACCCATCATACGGTACTTTCAAAGAAAATGGACACCGTCTCAAACTTTATAATGGTGAGAATTTTAAAGTCGATGGAGAGGAATTACGACTCCACAAACCGCCCTGAATATACCAACAAGGTAACAGTCGAGCTTAGACTATAAACAAGTGCTTCTCGGGAGGCAACCCAAGTACTAACGATTTTAACTTATTTTAAATTCAAGTTTTATAAACATTTAGGTCACTCACAGGGTTTTTGAAGCACAGGTTCCCAACGCCACACGGCCTATCACACGGTCGTGCTTAAGGTCGTGTGACCAACACAAAGGGGAACATGACCGTGGGTTACGGCTGTGCGAAAACAAGGTAAATGATTGGATGTGATAAATCCCCACGGTCGTGCGACATGGTCGTGGGTGAACTTGATACGTATACGGGCGTGGGAATGGAAACCCACGGGCATGCCAGGGATAAGGCTCGATTTTGTTCTTCGACACGGGTGTGACACACACTCGTGCCGTTAAGCCGTGGATAATAATACACGGGCGTGGTACCTTAACAAGGGCGGGAGAGAAGCGAACAACGCTAGGCACGGCCGTACGATATGGCCGTGTACCACACACGTCCAAGACACACGGGCGTGGGAGAATAGCCAAGCATGACCTAAAATTGTAAAATTCGAAACATACGAGCTCACCCTCATAAGTACATGCGCGTGGCCCTAAGCTGTGTGGCCCTCCCCTATATAAGCAAATCGCTATTCATTTTCTTCTTCCTTTCAAAAGCCCTAGCCGAAATCTCCCCTTCTCCACTCCCTGATCCCTATTTTCAGCCACCACTACCCTCTCGTCCAGTTCATGTGGCAGCTTCATATGCTAACATCTCTGAGCACCTCACCCGATTTGAGCTTCAGTGTTTTCAACAATTTGACAACATTGATGCTACTCTACAGTAGAGTTGTCAGCACCTTCCCATCTCATTACCAGTCTCGCTTCGTAAACCATCCAGCGATGAAGATGTTTAGAAATATTTATTTATTATTTTCTGTTTTTACTTATTATTGAAACTATTTCTATTATTTTTATTAGATTTTAGAATTTTTTTTATTCTTTATTTTGGTTATTTCTTTTCGAATCCTTATACTACCTAATATCTCCTAAAAAGTTCCTGATTTTATCACAGTTATAGAGAACTCCTAAGCTCATCATCACATAGGAACTACAACTCCACCGGGGAAGGTTCTCCACGACTGCCATGTCTTGCTCGACCACGATCATAGCTACCACTAGATATAATATTCTTTTGGCACAGGACTTATGGCCTAATGAACCTCTATGACATCTGGAGTATCCTCCTCCACTGTCAAACTGATCACTCTCCAAAACTCTAAGTTCGAGGAATTCATCATACAGGAAGTTTCACTTCTCTCCTATATTCTTTTTATACTCTAACATCTATCTTTGTACATTGAGGGCAATGTACATCTTAAGTGTGGGAGATATTTATTTCACTATCAGAAAAAGATCATTGAATAATCACCTTGTTCTCATGAAAAACTCGCATATCATATTTAGGATAAATTTTAATTGATTTATGATTTTGATTGATATATCTTGAATTAAAACATAGGGATTTATGCATTGATTATTTAAACTTTAGGACATTAGAGAATCATGCATGATAAGTTGATTTTTAAGAAATTAAAATTATAGGTTGTTTCTCCAAGTCTATGTATTACTTTTAATTAGAATTCATGAGTCTAAACATCAAAAAGCCATAATTTTTTGTGAGATTTTTGAGCCTTTTGAGCATCTATTCATCTTTTCATGCTCACTTTTATTATTGCTTTGAGTGCGTCAGTATTGAACTGTTATACTAGAACTTGCTTAATTATGCATGTCGAGACCACACCATTTGATTTGATATATCTAAATGATTAAGGCACTTACGATTAACCCACTCATGCCATGAAAAGCCTACTTCCACAATTAACCCCTAGTAAACCCCCTTGAGCCCAACAAAGCAATTCTTGTATTACCCTTAATATTAACCTTTAACCCATTATTGTTGAAATCTTCTTACTTAATTTACCTTTTTATCGAGATTAAATTTAATATTATTACCTCACTATGTTCCCATTTTTTGTTACTGAATCATGAAATATGATTTCTATATTGTATTAACTTGATGAGTTGATAAAAAAAATGTAATTCTCAGCAAGCTAAAGTTGTCATGAACTCATGTAAAATAGTTCTAGATATTTGTTTGTGGTTCAGTAATTAAGTTTTTGATAGTGGGGTAACATATTGAAATTATCTCGATTCTAACCCCTATTCTTCAGCTTGTATCCATACCTGTAACCTACACCCCATTACAACCATGCAAAGACCTTTTGATTAGTGTATCATATCATTTATAAGTGGTGGAGATTTGATTTTCATGCAAGCCTATGGTAATAACTTTTCATGTTAGACAATCGAGTGCTTAATCTTGAACCTTAAACACTTTGAGTGATTTGAGTGAATCTTTAGTGAGGATGTCATCTCTTGCATATTTAGGACTAAAGTTAATTACTTAGAGGAAGGAGATTACCTATGATTTTATTATCAAAATATTCGATTTAGATTGTTTGAGGCTTTTAATGACCCTATAGTTAAATTCTCACTATATGATTTTTCGTGGAATAGTTTGTAACATTATCAATACTGATCATGTGATTGAAAAGAATGAATTCTAGCAGTAAATGAGAGTTTTGCTTGAGGACAAGCAAATGCTTAAGTGTGAGGGTATTTGATAAACGCCAAATTATACAAAGTTTTACCCCAAATACTTAGCATATTCATGGATGTTTACTACTAGATTTGTGGATTTTGGTGCTCTTAATCCGATTATTTCATGTTTTGTACTCAGGAGAGCACCAAGAGTGAAAAAAAGCCAAAAACGAGCTAAAAAAGGACAAAACAGATCGAATCGAAAAGATCACACGGCCTAAGCCTTGCCACACAGGCATCTCACACGCTCGTGGCCTTCGGGGGTGTCAACCAAGGTTTACACGATTCACACGGCCTGGCCATTGAGCCCACACGGCCGTGGCAATTTAACGGATCAAACACGGCTTGGCAATCACATCACACGGCTGTGGCACACAGGCGTGTACCTTTTTCAAAGAGTTGTATTTTACACGAAAAAGGGTACTTAGGGAGGAAGACAGCCAATCCAAAGCCTATATAAACACCCTAAGTATGACCTAGAGGGGGGCCTCTTCCAGAACTTTTTTGGAATACAGAACCACGCGCCAGGAATTACTTGAAGGAAGCCAGACGATCCATCCCAAAAAAAGCCGGAGCTACTCCAAGACTGAAATCTCTCTCAGAATTCCTTCAGGGGTTTTAGAGATTTCTTCATGTTTTGTTATTTTTATACTTTTGAGATGTACTCTTATTTTATTATGAACTAAACCCCTTCGATACCTAAGGGGAATGAAACCTAAGACAAATCTTGTTATTATCTTCTAAATCGTATGATAAATATTTAACTTGTTCTTAATTATGTGCTCTTAATTCTTGTTTTGATATCCGAGGATACTGATTCAAGACATGCTCTTATTCAGAGGAGGAATAAACCCTGTCTAAGAGTACATTTGTCATAAATAAGCAGAGTTGATTGCGCGCCTAGAAATAGGGTGACAAGATTTTGCCGGATTAGGGTGAAACCTAATAAGGGGATCCATAGATCGAGTTAATGCAACCCTAGAGTGTTAATTAGAGAAAAGTCTCGGTTATTCAATCTAGGGATTAGACGTTATTAGTCTTGAATAGGGATAATAACATAACTTAGGGATCTCTACGAAACAAGTTGAATGAATAAATTGTCCGATTCGGAGCTAGAATAACAAATAAAGTCTAGGTGGATTTTTCCTCAAGTATTGTCTCAAGTCAATCGATTTTCCCAAAAGCAATTCCCCAATTCTTTTCTCTGTGCATTCATAGTTTAAATAATTAGCTAATTAAAACAAACCCTTTTATTCCTAGGCTAGATAATAAAAAGATAGTTATTACTAGTACTTTTGGTTCCCTTAGATACGATATCCTGGTCTTGCCATTACTATACTATTGTTCGATAGGTGCGCTTGCCTTTTCGTCGTGATAATAGTTAGTCTAGGTTTGATTTTCATTATAAATATTTATTACTTGTTATGAATCACACGATCACCCACACCTATGTAGTGTCATTGGTTACTTATTTCGGCTTTTGCCGATTTACGATTAGGGGTAGTGTTTTTACACACCTATACACCTAGTTTCGATTCATCACGCACAGTCACTCGGGACCTTACGAACTTGCATTAGACCATTCAAACCCCATGATCAGTCCTACTTTACAATTTAAACGAAACCCAAAACCAATACTCCAACCATGAACATTTTAGAGTTACCTCCAATCGAACCATTACGATTCCCGTGAATTTAATCCTTGGTGATTGATTAAGAGTTTTCTATATCTTCCTCAATTGACATAACAATCTCTATTAGTCACCACCTAAGAGCCGAAGAAGAAAGGAAATCAAGATCTCGTCTATAGTACTTACCAAAAAGATCAAGAGACCCAACTAATGGAAGTATAAACGAGATGGCCAAGGAGTGAAACGAAAATAATGAGATTAGAGAGAAAGCAAAATTGGAACTAGCATAGCCCCTCACCCTAGATTTACAATGAAAGAAATGAGATTAACCCTTACACACAGTGGAGGCTTGAAATGTATAAGAGGAAGAAGAAGCAGTATCAATTCGGCAGAGGAAAAGTAATGGATTTTCGAATAAGGAGAAGGGAAAAAGGATTTTCGATAGCAATAAGAAAACGGTAGTCAGCAATGAAGAAGAAAGAAATAATTGTTAAGCAAGACTCTAGCCGAAACACACCTCCCAAAATTTAACAGAAAGAAAAAGAAAATAGGGGAACCGATAGACTTGAGAATAGAGATCACTGAAAACAAACTCAATTTGCAAAAGAGAGAGAAAAGAGAGAGGAAGTAGTAGAAGCAATTTCGACCAGAAGAAGATAGTTGGCCGAATGTTGAGAGGACAAAAGCCAAGCCGAATTCTTTTGAGAAAGAGTTCAATTTTGGCACACTACTTCCCTTCCCTTGACCCCTTCCTTGAAAATCACCTTACATCACTCCCCCAACTAATTTGAACTCTACACAACCTCTTCTATCCATATTTTCCTCCCCAAAACACTTCTCAAATTCCCCTAACAACCGAAATTCCTCAATAATCTCCTAAAATTCGGATACAACCCCCAATCCCCTCAAACACTCCAATTTTGGTTAGACTAAACACCTCCATGGACTTGTAATAAAAAAATAAATTATGTGCTTGCGTCAGTACTCGAACTTCAGACCTCCTGCTCACTACCACTCCTATTGACTACCAGACCAGCATGCTCACTCTAACATGTTTTACCCACTTTTATTTAAAATCCTACTGACTAGGGACAAGGGTTTATCCATTTAAAACAAAATTTTTACACAAGCCAAAGCTTGAACCCAAGACTTCTCAGACTCTCCCAAAACACATAACCATTGAAGTAGATACACAGTTGTGTCACTTTCTTGCACAACTAAACATTTATGTGCAACCTCCTAATTGTTCCCATGCTCAAGAGCTAATACTTCTAGGCCCAAAATTTAAGGCAATACAGGTTTTGATTGAATTGCATGAATTTGTGATTTTATGAAATAAGGACTAAATTGTAAAAATGTGAAATATTAGGGGCAAAAGTGTAAAGTGGCTTTAAAGTGTATTTTGGACTAAATTGAATAGAGTGATAATTAAATAAGTTAATTTTGATACATTTAGATCAATAAAGGTAAAATACAGATTGAGATCATGGAAAGAACAAAGTTTCGAATTAATCGACTTAATTCATCGTTTTTGTATCTGAGGTAAGTTCATTGAATTAAACATTATTATAATTGTGCTTTAAATGATTTGATATTGTATAAATTGTAAATACGACACTGCGAACATGTTCGGTGACAATTCAGCAAGTGTGAAATCCTGATTGAACCTTAGGAATAGTTTAGGATACAAATGACATGTCATTAGGGGTTATGTGATTTGGGTGCTGGTCTGTACATCCTATCGGTGGCTAAGTTATTTGGCATGTGTTGTGGATACTCGTCAGCTTGTGTGAGTAGACCCGTTGATACCTCTACTTTGAGCATTATATGTGATATGAGATCGAGATAGCTTCGGCTATATATATGTGGCACTTAGGGTGCAAGTTTCTCGAGTATCCAATAGCATTCCGAGTGGTTCAAAGGTATGTCAAAGATGTGGATAAGTATGAGATTGATACAGGATGGTATAGGTATGTACATGAACCGAACAATATATTGAAATGAAGGAAAATTATGAAAGTTACATCTAACTTTGTAAATGAAAATGTGGTAGGTTGGTGACTCATTATAAGATATGTTATATTATGGTTTATTTACTTAAAATTAGCATATATGATGAGTTGATTTAAATGTTATACGAACTTACTAAGCTTTATAGCTTACTTTGTTTAATTTTCTATGTTTTATAGTGAAATCAAAGCTCGCTTGGATTCGGGATTGTCAGAGATTTCATCACACTATCCAACTATCTCTTGGTACTTTTGAACTTAAGTGTTTTAAGTATATGGCATGTATAGGAGTTTGGTCATTTTGGTATATGGATTGGTAATGACTTTAGCCATTTGAATTGGCTTGTAAATGTAAATGTTTTGGTTTTGTATATAGCCATGAGATTTGGCTTAATTTGGTTGTTTTGATTGTATATTTATATATGTGTATATGAATTTGGTTAGGTGTTTAAATATGGTTTTGTTATGCTTATTAATATTTGGTAACTATAGGTATTAAATGATTGAGAAGTGATTTGGTATGCTAGTGAATCTGAGCAAATAATGCATATTTGGAATTGGTTATCTTGATGTATTGTAAAAGTGAGTTTTGGTATGAAATTGGTTGGTATGTTGTGGTAATTGGGTGACTTGTAATGGTTGGTATTGAAATGGTATGAATTGAGTTTGATTGGAGTTGATTTATATGCCTAGCTAGCCATGTTTTGTGCCATTTGAGCTGATGTAGGTACATGCAAATTGGGTGGCAAAATGGCTTGGTAAATAGTCTATTTTTATCCATATGGGCATGTATCTCTGTCGTGTATGACACACGATTATGTTGCACAGCCATGTGTCCCCTAGTGTTGATTTAAAAATAAAGTCAGTAAGCTCCACACGACCCAGCACACGGGCGTGTGACTTGGCCGTGTGGCATAAGTCAGTATACCCTACATGATTGGCATGACCTAGCACACGACCTGGCACACAGGTGTGAATGGCCATTTTTAGGGCACACAGGATAGTCATACGATCATGTGTGTTGGCTGTGTGACCCAAGTCAGAGAGTTACACGGGGTTGGACACGGGCTGAGACATGACCATGTGATCCCATTTCGAATGTCCACACGGCCTGTGACACGGGCATGTCTTTGGCCGTGTGAGACACACGGCTGGGCCACACGGGCGTGTGTCCCCTATAGTTTGAAAAATTTTCTAAGTCTTGTAAAAATCTCTTGAGTTTATCGGTTTAGTCCCAAACCACCCCGAATGCATGTTTTGGACCTCGTAGGCTCGTAATAGGGGCAATGTGTTTGAATTTGAATAATGTTTATTTGAAATTTGAAAATGTATGTGAAATGAATCTTTAATTGTATTATAAGTTTGGTAATGCTCCGTAACCCTATTCCGGCGTTGAATACAGGTGAGGGGTCTTACATACAGAATCAAAATACATAACTTTTAGATAGTCATACGGACACAGAAGCCCACATCCAGTCAATTAATCACAGAATTCTTCTACAGCCATAGAATAAGCACTACAAACAAACACCCACACACTGATCAAATAGATTCAGAAATGTGTACAATCACTAACCCGGATTCAGAATCAATTTCATAATAACATCGAACAACACACGAAAGAGTTGCTTCCATAAAGCTATAACTAATAAAACACACAAGTTAAAGCTAAAAAAAAGTCTCGACCACCCTTATTAAGACTTAGCTAAGAGTCAAAACATACAGAAACACAATCAATGTAACACCCTTTACCTGTAATCGACACCAAGACAGGGTTCGAGGTGTTACTGGACTTAAACATTCACAAACATGCAAAACTGGATCACAAAATTTCATTCCAAATTAAAATCGATCAAACAAGATCATGTTATCCTTATTATGGACCTACGAGGTCCAAAACGTACAATAAAAGCAATCGAGAATGCTTGTGTGCATTGGGACACGCTTGTGTGTATTGGGACATGCCCGTGTCCTTTACCCGTGTAAAATTACTAAAATTTATTTTTCATTTTGAACCTACATGGGTTTTCACATGACCGAGCACACGCCCGTGTCCCTCACACGGCCTAGTCACGCCCGTGCCATTGCCCATGTCCTAAAACCTGGACATTTTATTTATGACATCATCACTCATTTAGGGGCGCACAGACAAGGCACACACCCGTGTGCTAGGCCGTGTCCTCCACACGGCTGAGACACACAGCCAGGTCTCTGCCCATGTGTTTACTACGACGCATACTGAGTTAAAAATTTTAGGTGCAGAGGACACACGGCATTCAACACGCCGATGGGACAAATCGTGTGTGACACACGGTCTAGACACATGCCCGTGTGTCTACCCCTGTGGACCATTTAAAGGTTATTTTCCAAAAACATTCTTTATAACATGCAACATGACATATTTAAGCACTCAAATATTCCACACCATGGCACTCTCAAGTCTTCATAAAGTCATCCTATTGCACATTCATTTGTTACACTATTTATAGGCATTCCACACCAATTTCATGCATTATTAAACTTATTATCATGACTTGAAGTTCTGCATTCATACTTATAGTCATTTTAAGCCATTAGGTCATCTCTTATCCTTTAGCACCCAATTCATACTTTACCATACATTCATCAATCAAAAACATATCAAATCATTATCCTTCACTCACCAAGCAACAACATATCCTACCATCAAAACACTAGCACATGCATGCATGGGTAATTAGATTACAACCCAAATGATCAAATATGATCCATATCACATGGCTATTACAAAATGAATCATCATTATCATAGGCCTTCACAATTTGGCCAAATAGCATGGCACATATCATAAAATGACCAATTTTCCTGTGACGCCCCCTACCCATGTCCTACGTCGGGACAGGATATGAGGCATTACCAGACTTAAACATAAACAATCATGCAAACCGGACCATAAAATTTTGTTCAAATTTAAAAATTTTCAATTTCTATCTTAAAGTCCCTTATTTGGGCCTACAAGGCCTTAAGCGTGCTATGAAAGTAATTAGGGACTAAATCGAGAAATTTGGAAGGTTCGAGAAAATTTATGAAATTTTTCCATGAAGCGGAGCCACACGCCTGTGTGGACATAGGGACATGCCTGTGTGTCTTCAGCACGCCCATGTCCTCAAGCCGTGTAACTTTCTGACTATGACATCATTACGCAAAATGAACCACACGGCCAAGCCACATGCCTGTGTGCTAGGCCGTGCCCTCCACACAGATGAGACACATGATCGTGTTTCTGCTCGTGTGACTAACACTTAGGCTATTTTCCAAGCCTTTGTGTTACCCTTAATTTCCACAGTTTATTACATATATTAAGGACACATATCATGGCATTATTTTAATGATTTAACCTCCTTTATTAAGATATATTCTTAACATTAACATGTCGTTGTTCATGTATTTTGCATGCTCGTGCAATATTAAGTCTAAATGCAAACATCCATGACCATTAATCTTACTATCGCACAACCTTTACTAATAATCTAGAATTATTCACTTATCACTTGTGTCATTAGACCTTGAGCATTCAAGTTCAATCAACATCATCATGTTTTTTTTTCTATATCATGCATTTTCTCATAGCAATGACCAGTTCGATTGGTCATGAAGCATTCATCATACACACATGTTATACACCAACATACATTTTCAACAAGCATATCCACATCACAAACATTAGGGATTAACATGAATAAATAGGATTACAAGCCATAATCATTATAAGCCGTATCTCATGGATATATACAACGAATCATTATAAGCCAATACATCTAGATACTCATAACAACATCTATCATAAAACTAAATCCCTATACATGCCACTCACTTGGAATCGCTACCATAAATATATTGATATTCCAATGATGATGTCTTGATAGGTGATGCTGCCTCTGACGATCTTGAACCCTGAGCCGACCTAAAAATGCAAAGGAAATGGAAATGAGGGAGTAAGCTTTACGTTTAGTAAGCTCGAATGAGAAATAATAAGCAATGTGATAACATGCTATTTTTAAATTTCTTTCTATTTATTCAAAGTCCTGTCAAGCTACTTTTCTGAGTCATAGTCACTAAATTATTCGTATATAGATCTATGGGACTCTTATTTGAGAACCATTAATTTTCCCTAAAACTAGACTCACATATCTTCTTACTATAAAATTTTTATAATTTTTGGTCTAGCCAATAAGTACAATTTATTCCTTAAATTTACCCCTATTTTGCTATCTAATAGTTCCGAACTCTCCTCAATTTGAATTAATTATCACATAGTACAGGAATCAGATGACACTTCCATCTATTTCTTTTGAAAATAGACTCATTAAGGATTTTAAGCATATAAATTATAACCTATAATCATTATTGTACAATTTTTAATGATTTTCCAAAGTTAAGATAGGGGAGTCTGAGATCATTCTGACCCTATTTCACAAAAATTCAAATACCTCATCATATGAGATTCCTTTTCTTACACTTTCCTTTATCTGAAACTAGACTCGATAAGCTTTAATTTGAAATTTTATTTAGTCCCTAATTCCGTTTCCAAAATTTTTGGTAGATTCTCAAAATAGGACTACTGCAGCTGTCCAAACTATTTTAGTACAATATAGTGATACCATCACAAGATTTTCATGAAATTACTCTCATAAGTATCACTCATTCACTTTCATTCTTATCACAAGTCCGTGGGTTTCACATGGCAAACACATGCTCATGAATTTCGAGTACGTACCTGTGCTATCTCTTAGCACAACCACTCATCAAAACATGACAATCATATACATCATACTAGTATCATTTAAGCATAGATGAGTTTACCATTTCAAGTATTTCCATTCCATTTCTCATATTAATTCTTGTTGAATTCCTCGAAATCTCGATGCATATCACATTTATTGTCAAGTTAGGCAAGCGATCATTTCAAGTATGCACTCCCATGAACCTCACTTGTTACAGCGGGATTACCATTCTAGGCTAAATCCCCCCTATCATAACTCCCACAGTGTTGTCGAGATTACCAGTTCAAGTTAAATCCCTTACAATGACATACACTCTCATAAGTTCAGATCTGAATTACCAGTCTAGGCTAAATTTAGTCTTTAATCAGATTACCCATCTGGGCTAAATCCTTAATGCACCCATATTCTTCGGGAGGCTTGATCACTTGAGGAACACCCGTCCGGGCTACATCCTTTCTATATTGAGATCAACGGATTACCCACCCGGGCTAAATCCTTTTCTGCAACACATGCAGGATCTCATGTCATATAAACAATGATTTATCCATCGGATATCCCTTTTTATTCAACCAAGACTTTCTCTTATCATCTAGCATATCAATATGCATAGATGATCATGCAATGTACATTCAATTCAACAAATTTTCATGTTTATTTGGGCATTAGTCCATACAACAAAAAATAACATATCATCTAGTTTCCATACAAACTTATTCATTTCATTTAAAATGTCAATTTCATCAAATGTCCATTAACGTCAAATTCAATACAATCATAGCAAGATATATTTCATCTATAACAATAATAACATGAATAATATGCTTATTAAATCAGGTGAACTTGCCTCGAATACAGAAACGACAAAATTACCATTTTAGTCCAAAACTTATATTTTCCCAATTTAAGCCTGAATCTCGATTTCCTTGATCTATCATTTCAAATTTAGCCTATTTAGGACTCACATTATTCAAATTGACCCAAAATCATATTTTGGAAAAATTATATTTTTTCCCCTAAACTTTGTCAAAATTACACTTTTGCCCCTAGGCTCGTAAAGTGATTTTTATTCAATTTTCCTATTCTATAGGCCTAGCCGAACCATTTTCATAACTTTAGCAAACTAAAATTCTCATCATAACACCCTTTTATACCATTTTTACAACTTTTACAAAATGATCCTTTCAGATGTTTTCGTCAAAAATCGTTTAGTAAAAGCCATTTATCTAACACCCAACACTCATTTTCTACCATTAGACATTCATGGGTAAATTTTTAAACATAAAACCTAGCTCAAAATAATGGTAGAAATGAGTAGATCATGTTACTGGGACTTCAAAAATGTAAAGAACATTAAAAACAGGGCTCGAGATCACTTACAAATGAGTTAGGAAGCTTGAACCAAACCCTAGCCATGGTGTCCATGCTAGTTTCGGCTGGATGGAGAAGATGATAGCCAATTTGTGCTTATTTTCCCTTTTTAATTCTTTTAATTATTAGATTAACAAAATGCCCCTAACTTAAAAATATTTTGTTACACCCATTTCATGTTCATATTTTTCCAACAATTAACCAATGGTCGTATTACCATTTAAGGACCTCCAATTTAAAAGCTCATAACAATTGGACACTTCTTACATGTGGAACTCAACTTTTTCACTTTTTACAATTTAGTTCTTTTGACTAAATTGAGTGCCCAAACGTCAACATTTTCGAACAAAATTTTCACGAAGTCATTCCGTGAAATCATAGACCATAAAAATATAATAAAAATAAATTTTCTTACGTCAAATTTGTGGTCCCGAAACCACTATTCTGACTAGGCCTTAATTTGGGATGTTACAATTCTCCCCCCTTTAGGGATTTTCATCCTCGAAAATCTTTCCAAAAGAGTGGTTTGGTTTTCACATAAACTCCACTATCACATAATCATTGCTAAAGAACTTTTACTCAGGCTATGCTTAACACTCCGCTCTTTAATTTCTCATACTAGAGTCATGATCTCAATCCGCTTAAAGAGACCTAACATACTACAAAATTTGACAATCTCAAAGATACATGATTCCATTGATCCGTTAAGCGAGAATTCAACACATACCGAAATGATTTGTAGATTTCATCAAACATTCAACAACAAGCCACAAAACATCTTTCTCTTTCAAAGATAAGAATAATCCTAATAATAATTCATGTATCCAAATACAAAGATCAGAAACGTCGAGTTCAAAACTTGAGCACCAACACATCACTCCTGTGAATTTTCTTGCAAACTCTCTGTATAAGCTCAGGATTTTCTACCCAAGCACTTGAAATCACATTTTCGTTTCTCAAAGACCATACAATAACTAACTCAATTCATCTATACTATCACAAACTCAGATCTGGCTATAACATCAGATATGTTGAGTTATTACACTACCTTTTGTTTTATAACGCATCATAAACAACTTAACAGCATATCGTTCAAAATCTAGAAGTCTCTGCCTAATGCAGACTAACCAGTTCTAAAGCTTCGGTTAACAATGTTCTCGTCTATTCAAAGCTTTATTAACATGTTATAAACCTTTCAACTTTCACAAGACAAAAATTTTATCATTCAAAGCAGCTTTTCATCATATCGAAATCTTTTAAGATATATACACTCTTCATTCAGGCTATCTGTCTTTTACCCGAAAAGAAATAAAATTTCATTCACAGATGTTAATATCCTATTTAATTTTCCAAACAAAAACCAATACCAAATTAACAACCAAGTTAGTCTCAATCATCAATGATAACATTTCAAGAAATCCTCCCTTCCGATCGATAGAACGATTCAACATGAAATCATTCAAAATTCACTTCTCATGTCAATCAAAATCCATTTCAACTACATTAACTCATAATTACAAGAATATTCTGACAAAAAGTATTAACTTGATTAACTTACTTTAGAATAGAAATCCATATACTAGAATCATCATGTTCTATAATCAAACTAGAAACATAACCATAGTTGACATAGTCATTATAAGCCAAAAGATGCACTTTAGGAACGAGCTACGATCAATAATTTATGGAATAGATATGGCAAGAAAACCCAGTAAAGTAGTCCGAGACAAAGAAATCCAAGATAAAAAAACTCCCAAGATTCAGAAATCCAGGTTACAATACCATATCGGTAGATGTTGGAAAAAACTATCACATGCTTTCCTAATAGGTTAGACACCTTGATTACAAATTCTGTAGACTATATAGAAATATTCAAACTAGATGCCAATTTCATACACACATACGAATGAGTGGAGCCAGGGTCTATCAAAGAAAACATTAGTATCATAGAGAGAAAATTTACCAGTGATCACATGAGGAGAAGTTGCATCTTCGCATGCACGTATAGCATAGGCTCTAGCCAGAGCCTTAGCCTCAGACCTCACTGCTGTGTCTCGTATCACATTCTTACTATCGAACCCATGCCCAGCATTTCTCGAGGGTCTTCCTCTAGAAGCTGCGCCACTCAGTCTTGGACTCTGAAATCTTTCTTTTTCCATCATCTCGGGATAGTCCTTTATAAAGTGGTCTAAAGAACCACATTTAAAACATGATCCTTCACACACTCTACAGTTACGAGAATGACATCTACCACATTGCGGACATTCAGCCTTGGAAGGTTTAGCGTTATCCATGCTTGCCACAGACGTAACTTGAGATCTGAAACTTGAATTCTACTTTTTATGATTCCCGTATGAATGTCCAGCTGACACATGTGAATGAGAATACATCTCTCTAGATTTCTTAGACTAGGACGGCAATGACTTACTCATGTACCTCTTTCTTGTATCTTACATCATACTCGCCCTTCTTCCTTTCTTTAACCAAGTTTTCGGCTTTACAGGCCCGTTCAAAAAGTACCACAAATTCTTTCAACTCGAGAATACCCACTAATGTCTTAATATCCTCATTGACTCCATCTTGAAATCCTCTGCACATTTTAGCCTCAGAGGGTACGCACTCCCGAGCATATTTGCTAAGTTTGACGAATTCTCTCTTATATTCACTAACTGTCATATGACCTTCTTTCAATTCTAGGAATTCTTTATGCTTCTGTTCAATGAATCTTTCACAAATGTATTTCTTTTGAAATTCCTCTTGAAAGAATTCCCAAGTAACCCTCTCTAGTGGTACTACAGATATCAGCGTTCTCCACCAGTAATACGCCGCATCTCTCAACAGGGATATGGTACATTTTAAACACTCCTCAGGTGTACATGACAATTCATCAAATACTCCTATCGAGTTCTCTAACCAGAACTCCGCTCCTTCAGGGTCATTTTTGGCATTTGCCCTAAATTCTTCAGCACCTTGTTTCCGGATTCTATCAATAGGTATTCTAGTAAATCTCATGAAATCCATATGTTGAGGTATCGCAGGTGCAGGTTGAGAATTTGGGGGAGGTTGAGCATTCGGGTTCGTTCGAACAAACTCCATATACCATGCATTCATCATGTTGAGAGTGACCTTTCTACCTCCTTCCCCTCTACTGACAGTTTCGGCTTTACTTTTTAATGGCACCGCTCTTTCCGCTAGAGCAAATGCATTACTTTCTATGTCATCCACCACTACTCTGTCGGGATCCATTTGCTATATGAAAACACATTTGAATATTTTCAGGAGTCATCACACTATCATTACTTATACATATATATATGTATGACATGTATAGCTAGACTCAAATACGCTAGGTTAGTCCAAGAATTGACTAAACCATAGCTCTGATACCACTAAATGTAACACCCCTTACCCGTAACCGCCACCATGACAGGGTTTGAGGCATTTCAGACTTAAACATTCACAAACATGTAAAACCGGGTCACAAAATTTCATTCCACATTAAACCGATCAAACAAGATCATATTATCCTTATTATGGACCTATGAGGTCCAAAACATACAATAAAAGCAATCCGAAACAAAACTAAGAACTTAAGAAAATTCTAAGAAAGTTTCTAGATTTAAGCCTCACACACCTGTGTGGAGGAAATGTACACACCCGTGTGCATTGGGACATGCCCGTGTCCCTTACCCGTGTGGAATTACTAAAATTTATTTTTTATTTCAAACCAACAGGGGTTTTCACATGGCTGAGCACACGCCCGTGTCCCTCACAGGGCCTAGACACGCCCGTGTCATCGCCCGTGTCTAGAAACCTGGACATTCTGTTTATGACGTCATCAATCATTTAGGGGCACACAGCCAAGGCACACGCCCGTGTGCTAGGCCGTGTCCTCCACACGGCTATCTTTGCCCGTGTGTCTACTACCATGCATACTGACTTAGAAATTTTAGGTGCAGAGGACACACAGCCATTCAACATGCCCATGGGACAGACTGTGTGGACCATTTAAAGGCTATTTCCCAAGCCAATATTCACCCACAATCACTCATACATTAAAACATACTTTATAACATGCAACATGACATATTTAAGCACTCAAATATTCCACACCATGGCACTCTCACGTCTTCATAAAGTCATCCTATTGCACATTCATTTGTTACACTATTATAGGCATTCCACACCAATTTCACGCATTATTAAACTTATTATCATGACTTCAAATTCTGCATTCATACTTATAGTCATTTTAAGCCATTAGGTCATCCCTTATCCTTTAGCACCCAATTCATACTTTTCCATACATTCATCAATCAACAACATATCACAGCATTTTCCTGCACTCACCAAGCAACAACATATTCTATCATCAAAACACTAGAACATGCATGCATGGATAATTAGATTACAACCCAAATGATCAAATATGAGTCATATCACATGGCCATTACAAAATGAATCATCATTATCATAGGCCTTCACAATTTGGCCAAATAGCATGACACATATCACAAAATGACAAAGTTTCCTATACATGCCATACTCAAAATAATAATTTCACTATACCCAATAGTCTTTTGAAAGTGTGATCGAATATTCCGACAGCTTCTGATCCCCAAGTTAGCTTGGCAGAACTACAAAGGATGGAAAAGAGAGGGGAGTAAGCATTATAGCTTAGTAAGTCCACATACAAATAATATGAATTGATAGTAAGGAATAAACATGCAGAAACATAGCAACATATACATAAAGATTATTCATCATTCAAACCTTTCTATTTACTCATCATACGCACATATATACTTGCTTATTGTAAATCGATTTTATTAAGGCATTACTCATAGGTTTAGCATACGTACCTGTACTCATCGTAAAGTATCCATATGTCTTCCTCGGGACTTTCATTACATTCATTACATTACCCGTTGAACTCTCGAAATACAATTGGATAAGCGAAAACCTTGCACATAAGTGCCACATATACAAACGTAGCCAAAGCTACCACATAACATGTAACACATCTATAATGAACTCGGACCTCTCAACAAGCTCGGATGCCACATATCTCACGAACCCAGACCACTCAACGAGTTCGAATGTCTTAGTTCCTAGTGACATGTCACTTGTATCCTAAACTATTCCTAAGGTTCAAACGGGATTTTTCCGCACTTGCATATAGTATCTCCATTGTACTTGCTCGTAACGTCGTGGATAAGGACCATAATAATATTCATGCTTTCATAATAATCAGCAAGCATATAACTCATAATTACAATGAAACATTTATTGTAACATATTAAAGAATTAAAACATACTACAACACCACATTATTTGCATGTGTACTTACCTAAGTACAAAATGATGAGAATTGAGCTTAATCGTCGTGTAATGTATTCATTCATCGATCAAGTCCCGATTCACATTTTTCTTGATCTATAATGCCAAATTTAACTTATTTATTATTCACATTGTTCATATGGGTCCATAATTCATACTTTTCAAATTTACATTTTGACCTTTAAACTTTCACATATTTGCACTTTGGTCCCTAGACTCGCAAAATGAAATGCATGCATTTTCATGGTTACCCAAGCCTAGAAAAACCTTTACTATGCTCATATCAGCCCATATTTTCTTTTATTTCACATTATTTCTATTCTCTTTCACTTTTACAAACAGTCCCTTGTTCAGGTGTTTTCACTAAAAATCACCTAGTAAAAGATGTTTATCATGCATTAAACATTCATATTCCTTCATTAATCATCAAAATACAAGCATGTTACACATGGGTCAAATTTTATACATAAACCCTAGCTCAAAATATAGTTAGAAATGGGTAGATCATCCTTCAAGGACTTCAAAAATGCAAAGAACATTAAAAACGAGGCCAGGATCCACTTACAATCAAGCTTGAAAATGTTGAACAAACCCTAGCTATGGTGTCTTGCAATTTGGCAATGAAGGAAGAAGGTGGACACCAATTTTGACTTATTTTTCCCTTTTTATTCTTTTAATTACCAAATGACCAAAATTATAACATCCCAAAATAGAGCCTAGTCCGAATAGTGGTTTTGGGACCACAAATCTGATGTTAAAATATTGATTTTATGATTTTTATGAGGTTTAGAATATAAATATATGCATGTGTTAAAGTTTCATGAAAAAATTCTAAGTATAAGGTGTCCAATTGGAAATTAGGGACCAAATTGAATAAGTTGCAAAATTTGTGTTTTAGAAGAAATTTGTATGAAATTGCTTTGGATTATTAATTAGGAGGTATTAAAGAGCAATTTACCCAATTTCTAAGTTTTTGGACAAAAATGGGCATGAATGGAAATTTTTGAAGGTTTAGTATTGAGAGGCATTTTGGTCTTCGGTATATCAATGAAAAAAAAAGGGAAAATAAGTAAAAAATCAAATCATCCTCTCCATGTTGCTGCTAAAATTTTAGGATTCTCCATAGCTAGGGTTTTCAAGCTTTCCAAGCTCTATAGTAAGTGTTCCCAAGTCCCATTTTTAATGTTCTTCGTATTTTTAAAATCCCGGTAACTCGCTCTCTCTTTTTCTACCCATATTTCAAGCTAGGGTTCATGTTAAGAAATTTACCAATGCATGAGAAGCTTATGTTTTGATGATTTTTGGAGGGATATGAGAGTTTAAAGGATGGTAAATAACTTTTACTAAGTAGATTTTCATGAAAAGGGCTTTAAGGACTATTTTGTAAAAGTTGTAGAAAAGGGTAGAAAAATGTGAAAGGAAGGAAAATATGGACTTTTATGAACATGAAAAATGTTCGGCTAGGCTTGGGTAACTAAGAAATCCCATACATTGTATTATTCGAACCTAGGGACTAAATTGCAAGTATATGAAAGTATAGGGGTAAAATAGTAATTTTACCCAAGTCTGAATTTTGGGTCGTTTTGAGTAATGTATGTATCAAATGAGCTAAATTTGGTATTATAGATCAAGAGAAACGAGACACGGGCCTTGATTGCGGAAAGAATAAGGTTTACAAGTTTAGGCTCAATTTCTAATATTTTGTTCCGAGGTAAGTACATATGCAAATAAATACATTAATATTGTTATTAAATGATTTATTGATATATGTATGATTAATATGCTTATTTGGATATGTTGATAATATATCATGTTTTGATGCTTTGCTATACAATTATGAGACGTTGGCTATGTGAAAGAAACCATTATGCGAGTACGTTCGGTAAAGGTCTGGAAGTTTAAAATCCCGTTTGAACCTTAGGAATAGTTGAGGATACAAGTGACATGTCACTAGGATAGTCATGTGTGTTATGAGCTCATTTAATATGTGATACATGCTAGGGCTCAGGTGATGGGTATCCTGAGTTGTGTTCGAATACTCTCTTAGCTATTTGAGTAGTCCCGTTGAGAGCGGCATGTGATTCTGTGATATGAGGCACTTTCGGGCACTTTTTGTCAGGTAGCCAAGGCTACACTCAGGCACTTCTATGCATTTCTTCCGTGTGTCCGAATCATATTCCAAGTGTTCAACGGGTAACGTAATATGAATTTCGAAAGTAAAATTTAAGTAAGCCATATGTGTGCAAGATGGCACAAGTATGTACTAAAACCCTATGAGGACTTAATATATGATGATATTATGAAAGATATGTATTTGGATAAGCATGTGCATATGAATATAGAAGGTAATTATACATATGACATGATGAAAAGTATCATAATGGATAAGTAATTATGCTTAGATTATCAATAGTTGCAAAATGTAGATTATTTGTATGTGTACTTACTAAGCTTTAAAGATTACCCTCCTCTCTTTTCCCTTCCCTTTAGATACGTCAAGCTAGCTCAAAGGATCGGGAGACGTCGGACCTCGGATCACACTATCTTCAAGGATTTTGAGTGTAAAAGGGTTTCATTGTTTTGGTCATGGCATGTATAGGAAACTTGTATATTTTGTGTATATGTGTCATGTTGAAGTAGCCAAGTGTAATGGCTCAGTTTGGCATTGATTATTTTGTATTTGGCCATGTGATTTGGTCCATGTTAATGATTGGGATGTATCCCTAAGTTTACCTTTACATGCATACTAAGATGTGCATGTGTTGGTTTGATGGATGTCTATTTATTTGCTAGTATGTGGTTTCATGATTTAGCACTAATAATGGATTGATAATAAGGAATATGGTAAACCATGAAATTGGTGTGGAATGACTAAAAGATAAGGTTGTGTGAATACTAATGGACTAGTATGAAAAGGGGTCATAGTGATGCTATAATGTTGCATGTTTAAGTGTCCATATATATCATGGGATATGCCATTGAACATATGGAAGTGTATGATTTTTTAAGGGTGACCAATGGCTTGGAGAGTAGCCCCCAAATGGTCCACATGGGTAGACACACGGGCATGTGTCTAGGCCATGTGTGACACACGGTCAGCCCCATGGGCGTGTCGCTCGGTCGTGTGTCCTCTGTACATTGAATTTTAGGTTAACATGCATGGTAGTAAACATACGGGAAGAGACACGACCATATGTCTCAACCATGGGGCCTCTAGCCACGTGTGGACGAAAAATAGGCCATTTCCAAGCCATTTTTCTCACCAAACTCACACCTCATGGACAAGCTATTTACTCCTAAAATCAAGCTTCCAAAACACAGTTTACATTTGCATATTCCAGCTTACACAACATAGAAACTATCCATTCAAACAATATTCCAAAATAGCACCTCAATTTCAACAATAAAACTTACCTAACACCTAACCATTTCATTCACTAAAAATTACCAATTAAACAATTTGTAAGCCATATTTTACCATATGTTCATATACCAAAAAATGCATGCATACCCAATACCAAATGACCATTTCTACAACTAAAATGTATCATACCAATTTTACCAAAATATGATCACTTTAAAACTATCAAACCTAGCCATTTTCAACATCATGCTATATTCATTCACTCCAACCATTAATTGCTACCATACCATTTCCATCAACATTTCCTTACCATCATCTTAACCATCACAACATCAAGTTAACAACCACAAAACACACCATTTAATCTTAATATCACACCAACTAGTTAATCAACCAAAATAACATATATACAAGCCACATATAATGGTTAAATTCATTAAACAAGACACCTATACATGCCATTATAACCATTACCCAAAAAAAATCAAAATCTATCGATTTAGTCGATGAATAGTGTGATGGATCTCTAACAAACTTCCAATCCGAACGAGCTTCCAACTCTTTAGAAAAGCAAAAGGAATAACATGAAGTAAGCATGTAATGCTTAGTAAGTTCGTAATCCATAAACAAAGCTTACCTTTTCAATTTATAAGCATAAAAACAATTTGAAATAATCCAACATGACTTGGCATTAGCCTAAACAACAACAACCTTTCAAGTTAGACAATCACATAGCTTAGAAAATAATCTCAAAATATCATAGCTTTTATACACACTACCTAGAAGCATCATACTTTCAAGCATATAGCTATGCATATTTGATAAACCGTAACTTATACATATTTTTATCCCATGCTTAGCACATTTATGAATGATTTCTCCTTAGATTTGGTGAATTCGATGCTCCTAATTATTTAATTTAATGTTTTATACTTAGGTGAGCATAGGAGGGATAAAAGAGAGACAAACGAGCCAAAAAATGGAGAAAACGGGCTGACATGGGAAATAGCACACGGGCGTGTCACATGGGCGTGTCACACGGGCGTGTCCCTATCGAGCCCAAGTTTAGTCCTATTCGAAAAAGGCTACTTTTGAGGGATTTTAGGCATTCTAAAGCGTACTTAAACACCTGATGAGGCACTTAGAGGGACACACATAGAGTAGGAGGCAAGGAATTACTCAATGAAAGCCGATTGATCCATCTCAGAAGCAGGATTCATTTTCAAGACTGAAGATCTCCCTTCAATTTCCTTCAGGAGTTTTGGGATTTCTTTATGTTTTGTTATCTTTATCCGTTTGAGATGTTTTCTTCCATAATTATGAACTAAACCCCCTAAATACCTATGGAGAATGAAACCTAAGACGAATCTTGTTATTATTATCTGAATTGTATGATAAATATTTGACTTTCTTAATTATGTGTTCTTAATTCTTGTTTTAATATTCCAGGATATTGATTCAAGTAAATGCGGTTATTCAGAGGAGCAAAAGTCCCTGTCTAAGAGTAAATTTATCGTAATTAAGCAGAGTTGATTACATGCCTAGAGATAGGGTGACAAGATTTTGCCGAATTAGGGTGAAACCTAATAAGGGAGTCCATAGATCAAGTTAATGCAACACTAGGGTGTTAATTAGAAAGAGATTTCAATTAATCAACCTAGGGTTAGATGTTATTAGTCTTGAGAGAGATAATAATATAACTTAGGGATTTCTACAGATCAAGTCAAATGAATAACTCATCTGATTCAGAGTCAAATAAGAAGTGAAGTCTAAGTAGATTTTTCCTTGGGTATTGTCTTAATCAATTGAGTCTTCCCAAAATCCTTTTCTCAATTTTCTCTCTGTGCACCATTAGTTTAGATAAACAAATCCCTTAATTTTTAGGCTAGATAATAAAAAGAAAGTAATTACTAGTACTCTTCATTCCTTTGGGTTCGATAATCCGGTCTTGCTAAAGCTATACTACTGTTCGATAGGTACACTTGCCTTCATCGTGACAATAGTTAGTTTCAAGAACGATTAATTATAAATTTTTAAAACCTATCGCGAATATCACATATCAAGTTTTTGGCGCCGTTGCCAGGGAACTAAGATATTAGGAACACTCAATTTTTATTACTTTAGCCATTTTACTTTATTTGCAATTTAAAATTTTCTTTTCTTTCCTAATTTTCTCTTTTATTTGCTTCTGACAGGTTTTTCTAGTTTATGACCAGAAGAAACTCGTCAGGACCATTACTTTTTTATAGTGAGATCGATCGCACAGCTCGAAAAAATTGAAGAGAAATAAGGCGAAGCTTAAGATACACAAAGGAAGAGCAAGAGGACGATATTCAAACCACAAACGAGGAGATGGCTGAAAATCAAGAAAATTCGCTACCTCCTGCAATTACTGCTGATCCAGTAAATTAGAATCCTACTCCGTGCACTATGTATGATTATGCTAAACCAAATTTAATAGGAACTGAGTCAAGTATAGTTAGTCTTGCTATTGCTGCAAATAATTTTGAACTGAAACCTAACATGATTCAAATGATACAGCAATTTGTTCAGTTTGATGGTTTGCAGGATGAGGATCCAAACAATCACTTGGCGAATTTTCTGGAGTTTTGCGACACATTTAAAATCAATGGCGTTTCTGATGATGCCATACATCTTCGGTTATTTCCCTTTTCATTAAGGAATAAGGCTAAACAGTGGTTAAACTCGTTACCATGACGGTCAATCACTACTTGGGAACAAATGACCGAGATGTTTTTACTAAAATATTTTCCACTGGCTAAAACGGCTAAAGTAAGGAATGATATCTCTTATTTTGTGTAGGTGGATCTAGAAACACTCTATGATGCATGGGAGAGATACAAGGACCTATTGAGAAGGTGCCCTCACCAGGACTACCACTCTGGCTACATGTTCAAACTTTTCACAATGGCCTGAATCCTTCAACTAGACAGATGGTTGACGCAACTGCTAGTGGGACTATCAATAATAAGACACCTGAGGATGCTTATGAATTTATAAAAGAGATGTCACTGAATAATTATCAGTGGCAAGTCATGAGGACAAAGCCAATGAAAGTATTCGACGTTTTTAACATCGATTCAGTCACCATGCTCTCTAATCAGGTATAACTTTTGAATAGAAAAATTAATGGTTTTCTTGGTTTTTTACAGGTTCACCCAGTGATGCAATACAATGCAAGTGAAGGAGGAGCGAGCAATTCAAAATACCCACTTTATGGCCACAACATGGAAAATGAGCAATTAAATTATATGGGTAATAATCCTCAACCTCAAAATAATCCCTATAGCAACACTTACAATGCAGCATGGAGGAACCACCCAAATTTCTCATGGGGAGGCCAGGGAATCAGAGACCACCATCACCTCCAGGCTTCCAACAACCACCTTACCAACAAGAGAAAAAGCCGAACCTTGAAAAGATACTAACAAAATTCATCTCGGTGTCAGAAACTCATTTTCAGAATACTGAAACAACACTTAAGAATCAACAAGCGTCGATCCAAGGGCCCAAAACTCAGATAGGCCAGCTCGCTAAATTGATATCTGAACGACCACAAGGTAGCCTACTAGGTAACACTGAATCTAACCCAAGAGAGCAGCTCAATTCGATTACCATTCAAGATGTGGAAGGGTTAGTTGCACTTGAACCAGAACCGAGGTAAGAAACTATGGTAAGTAAAGGTAAAGGTGAGGTGGACCACACTGACCAAAAATGGGTGAGTAAATAGTACAAACCACGTGTACCATACCCTAATGCGACAAGGAAAGACCACTCAGACGAACAATTCAGTAAATTCCTTAAACTTTTAAAGCAATTACATATTAACTTACCGTTTATTGAGGCTCTTTCATAAATGCCGAACGTAGTCAAATTTTTACAGGAGCTTTTAGAAAATTAGCGGAAGTTAGACGAGGCATCGCATGTGGAGATGAATGTAGTTTGCTCAGCCATTCTGCAGAATAAGCTGGCCAACAAATTGAAAGATCCAGGGAGTTTTATGATTCCTTGTTTAATTGGTAGCTTAGATGTTAATAATGCCTTGGTTGATCTAGGGGCTAGTATCAATGTCATGCCTTATAAAATGTTTAAGCAACTAGGACTTGGGAAACCCAAACAAACTAGGATGAGCGTTCAATTAGCAGATAAAACAATCAGATTTCCTAGGGGTATTATTGAAGATGTACTCGTTAAAATTGACAAATTTATATTCCTAGTTGATTTCGTTGTTCTAGACATAGAGGAGGATAGTAACGTGCCTTTAATTTTAGGGAGACCCTTTTTAGTAACTACTAGAACGATAATTGACGTTGGTACAGGTGAACTCACACTTTGTGTGGGTGATGAAACAATCACTCTTTAAGCTCGTAATTTGAAAAACGCCTCAAAAATCGAGGGTAATCACGCTACTAGTACTGATCATGTGGTGAAACTCTCTGTGTAGGAAACACGTTCGAAGAGCACACATGAGCTATGTTTGAGTAACAATAAGGGACCTATCTATGAAGAACGAAGGCTACGAGTTGAGGAACTAGATGAATGGCAGACACATAAACTGAGGACACATGATAAACCAAAACCATGCCATGACAAGCTCAATATCTCACCAAATCAACTCAAGGTTGGAGACAAAGTACTACTAGATACAGCAGACCCTCGGATTGCCACCTCTGAACTTAATGGAGAAATCCCTCTTACGGTACTTAGCATTTTCCCATACGACACAGTCAAGGTAATTCATCCCAAATTCGGTACGTTCAAGGTAAATAATACTTGTCTAAAACTTTATTTTGATGAAATTGATAACAAGGATGAGGAGTGTAAACTCCTCAAACCACCATGACTATGCGAATTCGAGGTAAGTCGACCTTAGACTATAAATAAGCACTTCTTGGGAGGCAACTCGACCACTAACAATATTGATATCTTTAAAATTTTAGTTTTTAACATCTAATCACTAACTAAGTCCTTGAAACACAGGTTTTCTAATCCATAAGGCCAGGCACACCGGTGTGCCTTAGGCTGTGCTAACACCACAGGCGGAGACATGACCATACGATACGGCTGTGTGAAAACAAGGCAAATTTTTTTCCCAACACGAGATGTGATAAGTTGCCACGACCGTACGACGTGGCCGTGGGTGAGTCTGTCAAAACAACACGGGTGTGCGACACGCCCATGTCTAGAAACCGTGGTTGAAACTAAGAATTTAACATGGGCGTGCAAAACACCCGTGCCCACCACTTGTGCTCAATACTGATAAACCAACACGGGCATGCACCTATACACTCGGGCGTGGGAGAAGCGAACAAAGTAGAAGATGGCCGTGCAACACGGCCGTGTGCAGCGACACGCCCAAAGAACCCAGGCATGGGATGAATTTCAGATGCGCCCAAATTTGAAATCGCGAAACACACGGGCTAAAATAAGGGTACACGATCGTGTCTGACAGCCGTGTGCCCCAATACCTATATAAACCCCCACTATTCATCATCCCCTTCCCCAAAATCCATAACCCTAGCCACCGCAACTTCTTCACATGCCCTCCCTGCCACGGCCGTGCGCCAACCGACTGGCCACTCTTCAACCTTCCTTTCTTTTTCTCTTTTCCACATTCCCTTCTCTCCTTTCTTTTTCCTTCTTTTTCCCCTTCCACCATAGCACACGCACGGCTAAGAAATCACTACCCATACCCGTGGCCAACTTATCTTTCCGCTCCTCCCTCCACCAACCTATTGCATACTATGTCAAATCCACGCGACAAGAAAACCGCCATACCCGTCTCGAAGAAAAGGAAAGGAGCAACGTCATCCTCTGGTCCTACTACTGAAACCAGGCACCCATTCCTCCAATTCCCACCGGGACCATAGGAGGAACTTTTTCAAATACTACGGGGCCAATCCCTAGGTGGGGTTGCTGCATTGACTAGACCACACTCGAACAAATCCAACTGGCTGATGCAGTCCAAGCCCTCTTGACGACTGACCCGTGGGGACTATTCTTTGAGATCGTCAAGCCGACGTACCTCGAGCTCACACTCAAAATCTATTCGACCTTCCACCTTCAAGTAGTTATATCGGAGTTCGATGATCCCGTAACGGTCCAGTTTTGTCTCAGCGAGTTAGTCGGCCAGTTGAGCGTACCTGAGTTCAACGTCGCTTTAGGGCTTTATACGAAGGAGTTTATGGATGACGATGATTTTGACACACTCCATCTCCACATCCACTTGTCTCCCTCCAACTGCTGGAGGGCCCTCGTTCCTGCTTCAGCCACCTATGACCCTAGTCACTCCAAGGCATCAGCCATCACCCCATCCTTGAGGTACTTACATGCCTTCTTGGCCCAAGCACTGACAGGTCAGTGAGAGAGCACCGGCGTCGTCAACACTCACGACGCCTACCTTTTATGGAGTATGGCGAACGGGCACGTCTTTGACCTTGCTTATTTCATTGCCCTCGCCATTTGCCATCAGACGGAGCGACATAGGAGAGGAGTCATCTCCATTGGCCCTATGTGACTAGACTGGCACGGTACTTCGAGCTCCTCAACACAGTAGCACAATCATCCTCATTTACCCTCATCGGCAAGATGTCCCTATAAGGCATTTCGAGCATGCTTCATATAAGGATGATTGAGCGATGACGTGGAGTTCACCCTCCCCAGTACCTCCTCGTCCAGTCCACTGAGGAAGAGGACCTAGAGGACATTACTGATGATGTCCCACCACAGCACGAGGACCCACCGTCTCAACCACTACCCATCCATCATCTAGTTCATGCGACGGCTTCATACTCTGACATCTCTGAGCGCCTTACCCAATTTGAGTAGTAGTGTTTTTAGCGCTTTGATCACATTGATGCTACTCTACATCAGATTTGTCAGCACCTTCACATCTCATCGCCACTACCACCTTGCGAACCATCCAGCGATGACGATGTTTAAGAACTTTTTATTTATTATTTATTATTTTTACTTTTATCTTTTTTTATCTTCTTTAAGTACTTTTTATTTTATTTTCCTTTAATATTATTTCATTTTTAGTTTTTATAATTTTTATTAAACAATTTATAGTTTCGGCTATTTTATTACGAGTAATTATGCTTCTTTATATTTTCTAAATAGTTCTTGATGTTATCACAGTTATAAAGGGCTCCAAAGCTCATCATCACCTAGGAACTTGAAACTCCACTGGAAAAGGTTCTCCACGACTGCCATGTCCTGGTCGACCACCACGATAACCTCTTCGTTGGACATTGTGGTTTTGGAACCCAACCTCTACCACCACCGGAGTATCCTCCTCCAATCTTATGTTTGCCTTGGCCGATTATTCTCCATAACTCCAATTCAAGGAGTCCATTCATCATTCAGGAAGTTTCACTTCTCTCCCTATCTTATGATCTTATATTTATATCATCGTATATCTAACTTTGTACATTAAGGGCAATGTACATCTTAAGTGTGGGGGTCTTTTATATCATTATTAGAAAAATCCCTGAATTGTGTCTTATTCTCATGTGATCTTCTCATATCATTATTAGAATGAATTTTGATTGATTTATGATTTTCTATTAATATGTCTTGAATTAAAACATAGGAATTTATGCATTGACTGTTTAAACTTTAAGGAATTAGAAAATCAAGCATGATAAGTTGATTTTTGAGACTTAAAAAAAAATTTAGGCTGTTTCCCCAAGTTTAGGTATTGTCTTAAGTTGAAATTCACAAGTTAAACATCAAAAGGCCATAATTTTTGTGAGATCTTGAGCCCTTAGAGCATATATTATTTCTTTCATGCTCACTTTTATTGTTGCTTTGAGTGCGTCAATATCGAATCGTTATTATAAAACTTGCTTGATTATGCATGTCAGGACCACACCATTGATTTGTTATGTCGAGATGATAAAGGTACTTAGTTTTAACTCACTTACTCCATAAAAGCCTACCCTCATAATTAACCCTTAGTGAACCCCTTTAAGCCTAACAAGCCATTCATTGATTTACCCTCAATATTAACCCATAACCCATTATTATTGAAATCCCCTAATTTGATCCCTATTTTTGTCGAGATTTGATTTGAATTAACTACTTAGCTATGCTTTATTTTTCGTTGTAATAATTAGAAAAATTCTATGTTATTTGTCTTGTTTTCCTAAAAAAAACATGCATTCATATTAGTAGTAATTCTTTATTTTTGAGCTTAAGTTTTTAAACTCCTTATCCCATGAAGAAAAGCTGGATTCTAACCTTCTCTTTTAGCTTGTGACCACACTCTCTAGCCAAAGCCAGGTTACAACCCTCTAAAGACCTTTTAATTGATGTATCATCTCAATACATAGTGATGGAAATGTGATTTTCATGCAAGCCTATGATAATAACTTTTCATATTAACTAATGAGTGCTTCATTTTTTGTCCTTAAACACCTCGAGTGATTTGAGTGAACCTCTAGTGAGGATGTTAAACTTTTTGATATTTTGAATCAAAGGTAATCACTTAGATGAGGGAAGACACCTATGTTTTCGTGATAAAATGCTCAACTTGGAATGTTTGAAACTTTGATGTTCATCCAGTTGAATTCTCAATGTATGATTACTTATGGTTTATTTTTAGGTATTATTGATAGGGACTATAAATTGAGAAGAATTTATTTTGATTGTGAGTTGAGGATTTTGATTGAGGACAAGCAAACGCTTAAGTGTGAGGGTATTTGATAAATCGTAATTTATGCATATTTTTATCCCATGCTTAGCACATTTATGAATGATTCTCCTTAGATTTGGTGAATCCGATGCTCTTAATTCTTCAATTTTATGTTTTATACTTAGGTGAGCATAAGAGGGCAAAAAGAGTGAGAAATGGGCCAAAAATGGAGAAAACGGGCCAACGTGGGAAATCAGCACGGCCTGGAGTTCCTCACATGGGTAGAACACATGCTCGTGCCTATTTAACAGCCTTAAGCACGGCCTTGAAGAAATCGCACACGGGTGTATCACATGGGCGTGTCCCTGTCGGGCCCAAGTTTAGTCCTATTCAGAAAAGGCTACTTTTGAGGGCTTTTAGGCATTCCAAAGCCTATTTAAACACCTAAGAAGGCACTTAGAGGGACACACAGAGAGTAGGAGGTAATGAATTACTCAAGGAAAGTTGATTGATCCATTTCAGAAGCCGTATTCATCATCAAGACTGAAGATCTCCTTTCAATTTCCTTTAGGAGTTTTGGGTTTTCTTTATATTTTGTTATCTTTATTCTTTTGAGATGTTTTCTTTCATAATTATGAACAAACCTCTAAATACCTAAGGGGAACGAAATCTAAGACGGATCTTGTTATTATTATCCGAATTGTATGATAAATATTTAACTTGTTCTTAATTATGTGTTCTTAATTCTTGTTTTAATATTCCAAGATATTGATTCAAGTTAATACGCTTATTCAGAGGAGCAAAAGTCCCTGTCTAAGAGTAAATTTGTCGTAATTAAGCGGAGTTGATTGCACGCCTAGAGATAGGGTGACAAGATTTTGCCGTATTAGGGAAAAACCTAATAAGGGAGTCCATAGATCGAGTTAATGCAACACTAGGGTGTTAATTAGAAAGAGATTTCAATTAATCAACCTAGGGTTAGACGTTATTAGTCTCGAGAGAAATAATAATATAACTTAGGGATTTCTACGGATCAAGTCAAATGAATAAATCATCTGATTCAGAGTCAAATAACAAGTGAAGTCTAGGTAGGTTTTTCCTTGGGTATTGTATTAATCAATCGAGTTTTCCCAAAAGCTTTTTCTCAATTTTCTCTCTGTGCACCCTTAGTTTAGTTAATTAGTTTAGATAAACAAGTCCCTTAATTTTTAGGCTAGATAATAATAAAAAGTAATTACTAGTAATCTTGGTTCCTTTGTGTTCGACAATCCAGTCTTGCTAAAGCTACACTACTGTTCGATAGGTACACTTCCCTTCATCATGATAATAGTTAGTTTCAAGAATGATTAATTATAAATTTTTAAAACCTGTCGCGAATATCACGTATCAATATTTCAAACATCATCAACTCATACCATTTCATATTTCATAGCATCACATATTGAGGCATTTATTGAACCTTCCATTTTTCATACTCATTGAACCATTAGAATAATATTGGATACTCGGTAATCTCGCACACTATGTGCTAACACATGGTCAAAACCACTACTATATCATATATCATATACATGCTCTCTCTTAAGCCATAAGTGGGCCTACTCACACAAGCTATCAGTTAGGACGAAGCTGCACGGTGCTGCTCACACAAGCTGTCAAGTAACAACAACATGTAGGAAACTCAGCCACCGATAGGACGTACAAGACCAACACCCGAAACATGGTAACCCCTAATGACATTTTATTTGTATCCTCTATATTATTAGGGTTCAAACAGGATTCGTAAGTCACTGAAACTTTGTTAGATTTTTTTGTAGATACGTAATACCATAATATAACATAAAAGCATGTAAATCAAGCACAATACAACTTTAACTAAATGTATGAACTTACCTCGATCGCAAACGAGAATTTATGATCAACTAATCCGATACTTTTTCCTTTCCCCGATCTAAATCCGTACGTTGCTTTTCTTGATCTACATAATGAAATTTAGCTAATTAAATTTCATTCTATTCAATTTAATCCAAAAATCATATTTTGGAGAAATTACGCTTTTGCCCCTAAAATTTTGAATTTATTATAATTTAGTCCCTAGATCATAAAAATGTGAATTCATGCAATTTAGTATGCACTCATGCTAGTCGAATATTAATTTAGTCCCTAGCAATCCCTATACTTCATTTATTTCACATTTTTACCATGAACATTTTTGTATTTTTCAATTAAATACTTAAATGACAAATTCATCAAAAATTCCTTTACAAAAGTTGCTCAACTATCATCAAATATTCATTTTCATCCATCAAACATAAAAAAAAACCAATATACATTCATAGTAAAACCCTAGACTTTTAATAGTTTTGCAAATTAATTGTCGAGTTAGCTACATTAAGCTACAACGACTCAAAAAACATAGAAATCATTAAAAACGTGATGAAAAATACTTACATGCATGATAATATAGATTGGCCGAATGTTTGAAGCTAAAAACTGGTGGTTTTCTTCCTTAGGCATTCGGCTAGATGAAGATGGACAATTTAATGTGATTTTTGTTTTATTTATTTTGTTTATTTATTATTAAATACTAATATAACCTTTATTAAACTTATTAATGGTTTTCATAATTGTACACTACTAAAATTAATGCTTTAATTACCATTTAAGGCCACCCATGATTAAATTTCATAGCAATTTCATAGCTTTTTCTAATAGAACATAAGTTTTACACTTTAAATGATTTAGTCCTTTTTATCAAATTAAGCATGCAAATGATAAAATTTCTTCACGAAATTCTTATACGATGCTACTATCATGCTGCAAACCTTAAAATAATAATAAAATAAATCTTTTAACATTGAATTTGTGGTCCCAAAACTACTATTTATGATTACACGATATTTGAATATGTATATACAATGTATTGTTTAATTGTTATAAAATTTCTAATAATACTCCGTAACCCTATTTTGACATTGAACACGGGTGAGGGGTGTTACATTTATTGGTATCAGAGCTACGGTTTAGTCGATTCTTGGACTAATGTAGCGTATGTAAGAGTATGGCTATACATGCCATATATAACTTGTGATAGTGTGATATCTCCTGACAGTTTAAAATGTGTTTTCATATAGTAAATGGATCCCAATCGAGTTGTAGCTAATGATGTTGAAAGTAATGCACCTGCCTCTGTTCCCAGGGTAGCGCAATCAGATTCTAGACCCGTATCGGGTACCCCAGAAGGAGAGGCTAAAGAAGCCTTCTTCCATATGATGAATGAGTTGTTTACAGAGTTTATTCGAACAAATCCAACTGCTCAACAACCTCCACCCCCACCTCATCCCCAATCGATTCCCGTAGTTCCTCAAGGTGTAAAGTTTTTACGACTGAATAAGCTGCCAGTTAATAAGATTTGAAAACACAGAGCCGAAGAGTTTAGAGCTAATGCTGAAGATGATCCTGAGAGAGCTGAGTTTTGCTTGAAAACACTATTAGAGTATTTAATGAATACCGACTGAATGTTTAAAATGTGTCGTATCACTTCTGAGGGACACTGCGTATCAATGGTGGAATACTTTGGTGTCTGTGGTATCGAAAGAAATAGTTACATGGGATTTCTTTCAAGCCAAGTTCAAAAAGAAATACACCAGTCAACGGTTCATTAATCAGAAATGCAAAGAGTTTTTGTAGCTGAAACAGGGTCATACGTCTGTAATAGAATACGAGAGAGAGTTTGTTATACTCAGTAAGTATGCTCGGGAGTGTGTTTCAACTGAGGCTATTATGTGTAAAAGATTTGAAGATGGGTTAAACAAGGATATCAAATTGTTTTTCAGAATTCTCGAGCTTAAAGAATTTGTTGTCCTGGTTGATAGAGCTTACAAAGTCGAGGATCTTTGTAATATCCCGAATTAGGGCCTAAACAGAATAGTGGTTTCGTGACCACAAATCTGAGATAGAAATAACTATTTTATAATTATTTTGATGTTTATGATATGATTGCATGATTGTGTGAAAATTTCGTGATGAAATCCTATGCCTAAAGTGCTTAAATTGAAATTAAGGACTAAATCAAATAATTTGCAAAACTTGCATTCTAGGAGTTTTTAGTATGAAATTGCTTTGGAATATTAATGAGGAGGTCTTAAATAGCATTTTGACCAATTTCTAAGTCTATGGACAAAAATTGGACATGGATGGAATTTTTTTGAAAGTTTAGTAGGAAGGGCATTTTGGTTATTTAATTATTAAAATGAATTAAACACAAAATTAAAAGCCAATTTTTGTCCATCTTCTTCATTAGGCTGAAATTTCAAGGGTTTTCCATAGCTAGGGTTTGTTTCAAGCTTCCAAGCTACATAGTAAGTGATTCCAAGCCCCGTTTTTAATGTTCTTTACGTTTTTGGAATCCCGGTAGCTCGATTAAGCTTATGCTAGCAATAATTCAACCTAGGGTTCATATTTGGAAAAATAGCCATAGGTAAAATTTGTGTATTTTGGTGTTTTATGATAGAATATGAGGTTTTAAATTATGTTAGACAACTTGTACTACTCGGTTTTAAGTGAAAACGAGTAAAAGGGCTTAATCGGTAAAAATACCTAATAGTCATAAGTCCATTTTAGAGTATGAATTTGATGTTGCTATAGCAGGAAAAAATGACCAGCATGTCATAAAACATAAGAATAAGGGATGAAGTTTAATTCCCGAGCCTAGAGGCAAAAGTGTAATTATGCAAAAGTTTAGGGGCAAAAATGTAATTTTTCCAAAGTTCGTATTAAAGACTGTTTTGATGAATGAATGTATTAAATAAGATTAATTTGGAATTATAGATCAAGAGAAACGAGATTCAAGTCGCGATCGAGGGAAAAACAATGTTTGTGAAGAATAGGCTCGATTGCTAATATTTTGTATCGAGGTAAGTTCATGTATAAATGTAGTAACATAATTTTCATTTTAAGCAATTTAATGTTGTTTATATGATATGATGCTTATTATTATCATGAAATGTTATGTTTTGTGGTTATTGTTGAATAATATGTAATTATGTGAATTACTTGATAAGTATGAACTATCACCGAAGTATCGATTTCGAGATTCCGTGGAAGACGGCAAAGATGTGTAATCGAGGAAAAATCCCGTTTGAACCTTAGGAATAGATTAGAATACAAGTGACATGTCACTAGGATATTTGAGTTCCGAACTCGTTGAGTTGAGTCCGAGTTCACTTATGGATGTGAACGCCCGAGCTCGTTGAGTTGAGCTCGAGTTCACTTATGGGCGGGTTACATGGTAGCTTGGCTACATAAGTTTCGCAGGCTATTGAGTTTGTCTAGCTGTGGGTATGGCACTTACGTTCATGAAATCCGCGTATTCGAATTATATTCTGATGTGTTCAACGGGTGAATCTTAAGTGAATGAGAAGAATGCCTAAAATGAAGGTGATATATTGGTAAGTGTGGTGAATAAGAAAATTTGATAGGTATGTGCTTAAATCCTCAGGTTGAGAACTTGGTGTGATGAAATCGTAGAAAGATATTAAATGCAAACGAAACACGAATGTCTTACTATTTGCATGATTATGTGGAATTGCAAATGATGTTTATGGGGAATTGCATGATTATGTTACTTGCTATTTGCATGTGAACTTACTAAGCATTTATGCTTACCCCCTCATTTTCATTCATTGTAGTTGTTGACAAGCTGGCTTAAGAATCGGGATAGGTCGAAGACTTGTTCACACTATTCAAAGGCCTAAATTGGTAAAATGTCTTGTGTATTTTAAATGTGGCATGTATGGCAAAATACTCACTTTGTGTAAATGATTTTATGACATGGTTATGGTTTGGTAAGAAAAGGGTTTGTGAATGATTAGCCATTGGAATGGCCAACCTAAATCATATTTGATGCCTTGTATGTTTAAAATGCTATTTAGTCCACAGAAATCTATAGTAAAGTGAAATTTGTTATAAAATAGAATATTACTGTAGAAATGATGTGAATTTGAAAATTCACTAAAAATAGTAGAAATTGACTAAAATGATGAATAAGTTAAGGAATCGAAGCTTGATGAGTCTATTTTCATATGGATTGAACAAAACATGTATATGAATTATATTTTATGAGATATTTGAATTTTTGTGAAATAGGGCCAGAGTGATTTCTGGATCCCCTGTTCTGACTTTAAGAATTCACCATAAATTGTAAAACAATAATTAAAAGTCATTCTTTATATGTATAGATTCCTTATTGAGTCTAGTTTTACGAAAAACAAACGGAATAGTCATTGAAATTCTGTACAAAGATAAATCTGATTCGTAATACACAGAGGTCAGAGAAGTCAAACCCTAAAATAGGGGAGACTTTAACTAATAAACTGTACTAATTGGCCCAGCCAAAAATTCTAGAAAAATATTAGTAGATAGATATGTGAGTCTTGTTTCAAGAAAATTTACGAAATTTTATTTCGAGTTTCGGCACTCGAGATATGAATTTTTAAGCGACTATAACGCGGATTGTCAGCTTGTCTGGAAGTTTTAAAAATAAATTGTTTGAGCTGTATAAGTAATGAATTAAGTCCGTTAACACCTCGTATTTGACTCCAGCGATGGTCTCGGGTATGGGGCGTTACAATCTTAGCAAAGAAAAGAGAAAAAGAGATTCAAACGCTAGACTCGAGAAAGAGATTGATTAGTCAACCGTATCAACCTTCGTCAAATAAATTAAGAGATTCGTATACTCGTTTAAATGCTTCAATGGGATTTTCAAATAGAGATCGAGGAAAGTAGTACATTAGTCCTAAAGCTCAAACAACTTCAGTATCGAGTGTTGGCAGTGTGAGAAACAATAAACCCGAGTGTCAACAGTGTAGGAGATGACATTCTGGAGATTGCTGGAATAAAAGTAATAAAGCTTGTTTCAAATGTGGTTCGCCAGATCATTTTATTCGGAATTGTCCTGAGTTATCCGAGAAAGACAAATATCAGAGTGCAAGATCAAGTAATACAGCTACTAGAGGAAGACCACCTAGAAACATGGGAAATATGACGAGCAGTAAAGGAGCAACAAGGGACTCTGCTATGAGATCTAAGGCCAGAGAACCTATTAGAGCTTACGCTATTCTCACTCCCGAAGATGCGTCATCACCCGATGTTATCATCGGTACATTTTCTCTCTATGACACTAATGTTATTGCATTGATTGATCCTGGATTGACTCATTCATATATCTGTATGGATTTAGTGTCTAGTAAGAGTTTGCCTATTGATTCTATTGAGTTTGTGGTTAAAGTGTCGAACCCCTTAGGCAAATATGTTCTAGTTCATCAAGTTTGTAAGTAAAGTCCTTTGATGATTCGGGGTTATTATTTTCCAAAAAATCTAATGCTTTTACCGTTTGATGAGTTTGATGTAATTTTGGGTATGGATTGATTGACATTACATGATGTTGTTATGAATTGTAGACGAAAGACTATTGAATTGAAATGTCAAAATAGTGAAATCATTTGAATTGAATCAAATGAGTTGAGTGATTCCTTATTGTGATTTCATCTATGTCAGTTTAGAGATGTGTAAGAAAAGGTTGTGAAGCTTATCTTGCTTATGTACTGGATACAAAAGTATCTGAATCGAAGGTTGAATCATTGTCAATAGTATGTGAGTATCCAGATGTGTTTCCAGAAGAATTATCAGGGTTACCATCGATTAGAGAGGTTCAGTTTTCCATTTAAATAGTGTCGAGAGCATCACCGATACCGATAGCTCGGTACAGAATGGCTCTGATAGAATTGAAAGAGTTGAAAGCTCAGTTGCAAGAGTTAACAGATAGAGGTTTTACATGATCTAGCTTTTCGCCCTGAGGTGCGCCAGTGTTGTTAGTAAAGAAGAAAGACGGATCGATAAGATTGTGTATTAATTACTGTCAGCTCAATAAGGTTACAATAAAGAATAAGTATCCTTTGTCGAGAATCAATGATTTGCTCGATCAGTTGAAAGGGGTAACAATATTTTCGAAGATTGATTTGAAATCTAGTTATTATTAGTTGCAAGTGAAATTTTTGGATGTGCCGAAAACTGCATTTAGGACAAGGTACGGGCATTATGAATTTCTTGTTATAACTTTTGGATTAACTAATGCTCTTGTAGTTTTTATGGATTTGATGAATCAAATTTTTAGACCATATTTAGACAGATTTGTGGTTGTATTCATTGACGACATTCTGATCTATTCACGAGATGAGTCTCAGCATACCAAACATTTGAATATTGTGCTACAAACCTTGAGAGATAAACAAATGTTCGCTAAATTCAGCAAATGTGAGTTTTGGCTCTGAGAAGTTGGATTTTTGAGACATATTGTTTCAACTAAAGGCATACAAGTTGGTCTGAGTTAGATTTCTGTAGTTGTTGATTGGAAACCATAGAGAAATGTATCCGAAATTAGAAGTTTTCTAGGGTTAGCTGGTTATTATCGACATTTTGTTAAAGGGTTCTCGATGATTGCTATACCAATGACCAGATTGCTACAGAAATATGTGAAATTTGAGTGCCCTGAGAAATGTCAACAAAGTTTTGAGCAGTTGAAAACATTGTTAATTGAGGCACTAGTGTTGGTTCGACCTGAGTTGGGTAAAGAGTTTGTGGTTTATAGTGATAAGTCATTGAATGGTTTGGGTTGTGTTTTGATGCAAAAGGGAAAAGTGATAGCTTATGCCTCAAGATAATTGAAACCGCATGAAAAGAACTATCCGACGCACGATTTGGAAGTGGCCGTTATTGTTTTTGCATTAAAAATTTGGCGACATCATTTGCACGGTGAAAAGTACCATATCTTTACCGATCACAAGAACTTAAAATATATAATGACTTAGAAAGATCTGAATTTGCGATAACGAAGATGGCTTGAGTTGCTGAAATGATTATCAGTTGGTGATTGATTGTCATTCACGAAAAGCGAACATAGTCACGGATACTCTAAGTATAAAACCATTATTTGCTTTGTTGGCATTGATTACTCAGTTAACCTTATCTCATGATGGTTTGATTCTAGCAGAATTGAAAGCTAAACCGGTATTTCTTTGGCAAATTTGTGAAGCTCAAAATTGTAACAATGAGTTACAAGCCAAAAGAGTGCAATGTGAATCAACTAGTGATTCAGACTATCAGATTGGGTTCGATGATTGTTTAATGTTCCGGGATAGAATTTGCATACCAAAGAATTCTAAGCTTATTCAAAAAATTTTACACGAAGCACACAATGGTTATTTATCTATCCATCTGGGGAGTACTAAATTTTATAATGATCTGAAACAATTGTATAGGTGGCCGGGTATGAAACGAGACATTTCAAAGTTTGTGTCGGGATGTTTAGTTTGTCAACAAGTAAAGGTCGAGCATAAGTGCCTTCCAGATTGCTACAGCCTGTAATGATATCAGAGGGGAAATGGGATACAATTAAGATGGATTTCGTATCAAGACTACCCCTGTCTCCGAAAAAGAAAGATGCTATTTGGGTTGTTGTTGCTTAACTAACGAAGTCTGCACATTTCATTCTGGTACGTACAAACTATTTGCTTGATAAATTGGTTGAGTTGTACATTACAAAGATTGTTAGATTGCAAGGGGTGCCAATTTTGATTAATTTGGATAGAGACCCGAGTTTTACGTCGCGGTTTTGGAAAAAGTTGCAAGAAGCTTTGAGGACGCGGTTGAACTTTAGCACCACATTTCATCCATAAACTGATGGTCAATCTGAGAGAGTAATTCAAATTCTCGATGATATGCTTCATTGTTGTGTTTTAGAATTTAAAGGCAACTAGGAGAAATATCTGCCATTGGTTGAATTCGCGTATAACAACAACTATCAATCGAGCATAAAGATGGAACCATACGAAGCCTTGCATGGTCGTAAATGCCGAACTCAATTGTACTGGACTGAATTGAGTGAGAAAAAGATTCACGGGGTTGATTTGATCAAAGAAACTGAAGAGAAAGTAAAAGTAATTCGCAACAGTCTGAAAGCAGCTTCAGATAAATATAATTCGTACGCGGATTTGAAACAAAAAGACATTGAATTTTAGATCGATGATAAAGTATCTCTAAAAGTGTCTCCATCGAAGAAAATACTTCTTTTTGGTCGTAAAGGCAAATTGTGTCTGCGATTCATCTAACTATATGATATTGTTGAATGACTAGAGCCAATGGCATATCGACTAGCCTTTCCATATGAGTTGGAAAATATTCACAATGTATTTCATGTGTCGACGTTACGACGGTATCAATCAGATCCATCGTACGCAATTTCTTCGATAGAGATTGAAATTCAACCTGATATGACGTATAGCAAAGAACCGATCAGAATTTTAGCTCAGAAGGTTAAAGAACTGAGAAATAAATGTATATCATTGGTGAAAGTCTTGTGGCAATGTCGCGGGGTCGAAGAAGCCACGTGGGAACCTGGGGAAGCTATGAGAAAACAATACCCTAATGTAACAACCCATTTTTAGTCAAATCAGAATAGTGATTTCGAAATCACAAATCTAAAGTTGAAAAATTATTTTAATATTATTTTAAGTGTTTACAGCATGATAGTATGTATATGTGAAAGTTTTGTGAAGAAATTTTATCATCTGAATAGTTAATTTGATAAAAAGGACTAAATCACGTAAAATGCAAAAGTGATGTTTTATTAGCTAAAGGTGTCAAATAGCTATAGAACCTTAAACTTAAGGTTCTTATGTTGTAATTAGACCATTATATTGGTGAGTGGAAATATATGGACATATTATTTTGTGTTTTAAATGGTTTATTATTAAGGTTATAATTGTAAATTAGTAATTAAACTTAACATAAATAAAAAAAATAAAATTAACTTTATATTCATCTTCTTAACCGAAAATTAGGGCTTAAAAAAGCCATGAAATTAGCTTGAAGGTTCAGTCACTTTGAAGCTTGATTTGGTAAGTGATTTTGCTCGGTTTTTAATGATTTTTATGTTTTTGTGATCGTTGCATCTAGTACTAGCTAGCCCAGGGACTATTTTGCAAATAATGCCATTGTTGAATATGTATGAGTTTTAAAGTTTGATGATAGATTTTGAATAGTTTTTGATAGTTAAACAAGTTTTGTTAAGTGATTTTTAGTGAAAATGCAAAATAGGGATTAAATTGAAAATTGTGTAAAGTTAGTGGTTAAAATGTGAAAAAAATGAAAATTTTGGGCTGCTAGGGCCATTATGGTAATTCGACTAGCATGAGTTTATTGTGAATTTCATTAACTTGTGATTTTATGAAATAAGGACTAAATTGTGAAAAATGTGATATTTGTGGGGCAAAAGTGTAAATGTGTTTTGAAGTGTGTTTTGGACTAAATTAAATGAATAGATGATTAAATAAGTTAATTCTAAATATATTTAGATCAAGAAAGGAGAAATATGGATTTGGATCACGGAAAAGATAAAGTTATCGACTAATCGACTCGATTCGCCATTTTAACATCCGTAGTAAGTTCGTATGTTATAATTTTGTTGTAAATGTATTTGATATCCTTTGATATAGCATGAAGGCAAGTTCAAAAATGATTCAAAGATGATTCAACAGTTGAAATCCCGGTTGAACCTTAGGAATAGTTTAGGATGCTAGTGACATGTCATTAGGTATACTTTGAGTTGGCTTCGGGCCATGTTATTAGCACTTCGGGTGCGAGATATACTAATTTGGCTTCGGGCCATGCATATCGGTTGATTTGGCTTTGGGCCATGATATCAAAATTTCAGATTAGTTACCTTAATTTGGCTTCGGGCCATGGTATAGGTACTTATCGTGTGAGACCTTAAGTATTCGACTTCTATTTCGAATGGTTCAACGGGTAAATGAAAGATGTGGTCAAGTATGAGATTTGTACGAGATGGTACAGGTACATTCAATAATGAATTGAGTATTGAAACTATGGAACTGATAAGTTGTTTGGTAAGTTATGTGAATGATCATTTGATAGCTTTGAGATTTAATAGAATTGTTGTATATTGTTTTCTACTATTTAAATGATTAATGAATGGTCATAGGTGCTTATTCTTAACATACAATCTTACTAAGCTATATAGCTTACTTTTTTTGCTTTTCCATGTTTTATAGTGATTTCAAAGCTAGCTCAGACTCAGGGATCATCGGAGACTTCATCACACTATCCAATAACACTTTCATACTTTTGAAACATGTTTTGAGCCATATGGCATGTATAGGGACTTTGAGTCATTTAGATTATGTTTTGGTAATGATTTTGGCCAATTCAATTAGCTTGTAAATGTTTATATTTTGGTATGTATATATATATAGCCATGAGTGATGGCTTACTTTGGTTTATATGGTATAATTGAACCATATATATATGTGAATGAATATGTTTTGTGAATTGAGTTGGTTGATGATTGTGTGATGATTGATGAATTATGGTTATTGGTATGTTTGTCGAGTTAGGCCAAATAATGCATTTTTTGTAGTGATCATTTTGATGATTATAGATTACATTGATTGGTATGAATTTAGATGACATATTGTGGTACTTATGTGCCTTGATTTGGTTAGTATTGAAATGGTATTATTTAGGCTTGATTTGGTTGTTTTGAATTGCATATTTTGCTTTGTTTTTGTGCCACATTGTAGGTGGAGGTGTGTACCAAATAGGGTGGCAAAATGGCTTGGTAAATAGCCTATTTTTGTCCACACGGGCAAAGACGCAGGTGTGTATCTCAGCCGTGTGTGGCACACGGTTAAGTACACGGCCATGTGTCCCCTGGGATGGTTTTAGAAATCAAGTTAGTATGCTCCACTTGGCCTTACACACAGGCATGTGACTTGGCCGTGTGGCATAAGTCAGGCCTAGCTCATAGCTCGACACACGGGCTTGTATGGCTATTTTTAGGGCACACGGACTAGCCACACGGGTATGTGTATTAGCCGTGTGACCTAAGTTAGTAAGCTCACCTTTTTGGACACAGGGTAGGACAGGAGCTGGGACACGGTCATGTGCTTCCATTCCGAATGCCAGCACGGCCTATGACACAAGTGTGTCTTCTCACACGGCCTGACCACACGGGCATGTGTCCCCTGTTTTGAGAAAAATTTTCCAAGTTCACGGAAGTTTCTTAAGTTATCGGTTTAGTCTTGATCCATCCCAAAAGCATATTTAGGGCCTCATTGTAACGCCCCAAAATCCTAAGTAATTATTTTTGTATGTTTGTGGCACACAAATGCATGTCTGCTTCAGTGGTTAAGTGTTCTGGGAAGTGTCTGAGAAGTCTTAGGTTCAAGCATTGACTTGTGCAAAAGTTTTGTTTTTAATATGAATAAATTTCTGCCCCTAGTCAGTAGGCTTTTAAATTAATGTGAGTATAACACGACAGAAAGGGCTCGCTGGTTTAAGGGATAAGTGGCGTGTTGTTGGTGCCTGAGGTCTGGGGTTCAAATCTTGGCGATGTAAGGGAGTGTTTTATTTTACTAGATGTCGTGTTAGTGTTTGTATGTCAGTGGAATTCTGATGCTAGTTGTAACACCCCGAACCCGAGACCGACACCGGAGTCGGACACGAGATGTTAACAAACTTTGAAATTTTTTTTTTCCAGACACTGCCCAGTCTGAGTACTAGTCGCTTCAAAAATCATATCTTGAGTTTCACAACTCAAAAATCAGTTTTGTGATTTTTCCCTGAAACTAGACTCATGTCCCCACCTATGGATTTTTTTCTAGAATTTTTGGTCGGGCCAATTAGTACAGTTTATTAGTCAAAGTCTCCCATGTTACAGGGGTCGACTACACTGACCTTTTCCCATTACGACTGGGATATCTCTCTGCACAGAGCTTCAATACTGATGCCGTTTGTTTCTATGGAAACTAGACTCAGAGAGGAATCCATACATATATGGTATGACCCCTAATTATCTCTGGTCAATTTATAGTGAATTTCCAAAGGCGGAACAGTGAATCTAGAAACTGTTCTGGCCCTGTTCCACAAGAACCCGAATATCTCTTTCTGTACTGTTCCTATAATTGTTTCGTTACTTCCATATGAAAGTAGATTCATCAAGGTTCGATTACATAATTTATTCACTATTTAATTCCACTCCTACGAATTCTTGTGATTTTTCCAATCCACACCACTGCTGCTATCAGCTTCTGTTTTCAAAGTGAACCTTACCTAATTTGGGGTTTCATGGACCAACTAGGGCCTTGTCATACATAAGCCCACATATGATCATACTTAGCCATTCTAGTGGCTGATCATTTGCTCAACACTTCCATTCCAACATAGTTACATCATGAAACCATCTATACATTCATAAATACGAATGGTCTAATGCCATACTCCACTTCTACAAGCCATTTTCGCATGGCTGTACACTTATACATTTCATAAAGTACTCGAAAGACAACAATGGGTAGTCCTATACATGCCATAACAAAATTCAACCAAAATAGTACCCAAAAGAGCCTTTGATAGTGTGGGCGACTTCGACTTCAAGATCCCGAGTCCGATAGCTGGAGAACCAAAAATCTATAAAACAGAGGAGCAATGTAACGAGTAAGCAATTTATGCTTAGTAAGTTTGAGCAAGGAATTCCAGCATAAACAAAGAATATCACACATTTAGCTAAACGGAATATTTCATAATACGCAATTTATCGATATTAAACTTGCTTCACAACATTAACAACCCTTATGCACATACACAATAGACTAACTTAGCCGAAGGCCGATAGCTCGTTTATCAACTGAGCGAACATTTATTTGTAAGGGCTCGATTTAATTCAACACATACGTAACATATCCCCATATTGGGATGTTTTTCGAGTATTCGCTGGAATTTTACAGCAAGCTCATTCATTACCAAATCACGTACCTTCGGGATTTAACCGGATATAGCTCCTCGTTCAAATGCCTTCGGGACATAGCCCGGTTTTAGTAACTCACACCATGCCTTCGGGACGTAACCCGGATTTAACAACTCGCACGAATGCCTTCGGGACTTAACCCGGCTTTAATAACTCGCACGAATGCCCTCGGGACTTAACCCGGATTTAGTATCTCGCACAAAGGCCTTCGGATCTTAGTCCGGATATATTCGCTTAGCACAAGCCTTCGGGACTTAGCCCGGACAGCATTCAATTAATCATGCACATCTAACAATAATTCATGGTACATTCATATTTCATTTTCGTTTACGAAACTCAAACATAAGGCACATATTGTCCTTGCACATTCGGCTTAATAGCCACACATAGAGCATGATTTAATCACATCGAAATTTAAGCTCTCTTACTCAAGAACTTACCTCGGGTGTTGTCGAACGATTCCGCTAGCTATTCAACCACTTTTTCCTTCCCTTTATCGGTTTTATTTCCCCTTTGCTCTTGAGCTTAATCAAACAAATAAATTGATTTCATCATTTAGGCATCAAAAGATGAACACAAGGCACTTAGCCCATATTTATACATTAGACATTAAAGTCTCATACATGCAAAAATCATGCATCAACACAACATATTAGCTAATTTCTTTGCCCTTGGCCGAATATGCATGTCCATTTTTGGGGTCGATTTCAACACTTAATACACACATATACACACTAGTAAGGCATCCTCCCCCTTTTCATCAATTTAACACATGCATTGCTCATTAACATGCAAAGTTACATTCGGCCTTAGCACACATCTTGCTAGCCGATTCTTCTCCATTTAGCAACCAATGCACATATGTGCTCACACAAAAAAAATGCTAAAAAGGAGGTTCAAGAATCATCAAGCCATCATCACATGCATCATTAACAAGCTTCATATTTTGCATGCAATGGCATTAACACAACCTCCACCTAGGCCGAATCTTAACTCATCCTCATGCCTCATCACCACAACATCAAACATCAACCAAGAATGATTCATCCATGGTCAAGTGCCATTTCCATCACATAGCAAGATTTAGACCATGGGTTAGGTAGAACTCAAGCTAACAACTAAAACATGCATGCCTCTCATGGAACATCATCAAACATACCTTAGCCTAGCTACATGCATGGCCGAATCTCTTCACCTTTCTTCTTCTTTCCTCCTTAAAATTTTTGGCCAAGGATGAACCAAAGGATGAGAAAATTTTTCTTTGTTTTTTTTTTCTAGTTTTTGGCAAGCATGAAGATGAGAAAAGGATGAACAAAATCCCCCCCTTTTCTCTTCTTTAGCTCACGGCAATGGGGGGACAAACACTACACACACATTTTTTTTTCTTTTGTTTTCCATTTCTTTATTACCCATACTCCTTATTTTATTCTTCCACTAACAAAACATGTTTCATGACATGTTTTGCCCATCCTTCCTTGTCATGGCCGGCCACTACTCATTAGGGGGGGAATTTGACATGCAAGTCCCCCCTTTGTCCACATGCACTAATAGGTCCTCACACATTGACCTATCACATTTTTGAATTTTCTCACATAAGTCCTATTGACTAAATTCACATGAAATCAACCAAATTGAAGCTTGAAATTTTCACACATTCATAATTACATATTCTACACAATAAGTATCACATTCAAACATTTCGGTGACTCGGTTTAGCGGTCCCGAAACCACTTCCCGACTAGGGTCAACTTTGGGCTGTCACAACTCTCCCCCACTTAAGAAATTTTCGTCCCCGAAAATCTTACCGGTAAATAGGTTTGGGTATCGTTCTTTCATCGAGCTCTCGGTCTCCCAAGTTGCTTCCTTGATCCCGTGTTTGAGCCATAACACCTTTACTAGCGGAACTCTTTTGTTTCGCAACTCCTTCACTTCACGAGCTAGGATACGCATCGGTTCTTCTTCATAGCTCATGTCGACTTGAATTTCAACCTCTGATGGGCTAATTATATGCGATGGATCAGATCGATAGCGTCGAAGCATCGAAACATGAAAGACGTCATGAATCTTTTCAAGCTCCGGGGGCAAAATCAATCTATACGCAACCGGACCAACTCGTTTGGAGATTTTGTACGGCCCAATGAATCTTGGGCTCAACTTGCCCTTACGGCCGAACCTGAGTATCTTTTTCCAAGGTGAAACCTTAAGGAACACTTTGTCTCCCACCTGATACTCGATGTCTTTTCGTTTCAAATCTGCGTACGATTTCTGACGATCCGTGGCTACCTTCAGACTTTCACGGATTACCTTTACTTTCTGTTCAGCATCTCTAATCAAATCAATAGTCTTGCTCTTGCAATTCACAATCGCATCATGCGCGGTCAACCAATCCAAACCAAGGATAACATCAAATTCATCAAACGGCAAGAGCATCAAGTTCGCCGGGAAACAGGAACCTCGAATTTCCAGGGGACATTTCTTACACACTTTGTCGACAAGCACGTAACGACCCAAGGGATTTGACACCCGAATTACGAACTCAGTAGACTCAATAGGTAAAGTCTTACTGGATGCTAAGGTTTCACATATGTAAGAATGAGTAGAACCGGGGTCAATCAAAGCAATTACATTAGTATCAAAGAGGGTGAATGTACCGGTAATAACATCAGGCGAAGAAGCATCCTCGCGGGCACGTATAGCATAAGCTCTAGCAGGTGCACGGGCTTCGGATCTGGTTATATCATCTCTAGATCCTCTCTGACCACCACCAGCATTGCCCATATTTCCAGATGGTCTACCTCGAGCAGTGGTAGCACCCGGTCTCCCACTCTGATTTGCATTCTGCCCCGACAACCTCGGGCAATCTTTAATGAAGTGGTCCACTGATCCGCATTTGTAACAGGAGCGGTCAGGAAATCTACAACTCCCCGAATGCCATTTACCGCAATATCGGCATTTCGTCCTGTCTCGACGTTCATTCCCAACACTAGCGACCAAAGTGCCTCGTGTACCCACAGGGGGTCGATCACGATCTCGTCCAAAAAGGCCCGAAGTGCCTCTAAACTGGCCCGCATCATCTCGAAATCTCTTCGATGTCTGTTGAAGAGACCTCCCCGAGGATCTTTTACGAAACTCTCCAGTTCCCTCATCAACTCTTTGCTTTTCTTTTCTAAGCTCTTCGGCTTTACAAGCTCGTTCAACAAGTACCACGAACTCTTGTATTTCAAGAACGCCAACGAACATTTTTATATCTTCATTCAGCCCATCCTCGAAGCGTTTACACATAATAGCTTCGGACGAAACACATTCCCGAGCGTATTTGCTAAGTCTAACAAATTTTCGCTCATAATCAGTAACTGACATGGAGCCTTGCTTAAGCTCAAGAAATTCCTTCCGTTTTGATCAACAAATCTCTGACTGATATACTTTTTCCGAAACTCAGTTTGGAAAAACTCCCAAGTTACTTGCTCTCGGGGCACAATAGAAGTCAGAGTACTCCACCAATAGTAGGCAGAATCACGTAGCAAGGAGATAGCACACTTTAGGCATTCATCGGGTGTACAAGATAGCTCATCGAGTACCCGGATAGTGTTGTCCAGCCAAAATTCAGCTTGCTCGGCATCATCGCTATCCATAGCCTTAAATTCAGTAGCCCCATGTTTTCGGATTCTGTCAACTGGGGGCTTATTTGACCTTATTTGGTCCGTTACCGGTGGTATTGTAGGTGCGGGGGTAGTATTTGTCGGGAATGGAGGTTGTGGAACAGCCATATTAGTTCGAATGTATTGGTTAAACCAATCATTCATCACGCTATAGAATGCTTGTCTAGCTTCATCATTCTGATTACTAGCATTAGGTTGAGAGTCCGCCGGCACTGTCCCTTGTGCGGGAGCAGGCGCTACACTCTCAAGATCATCAGCTACTTCTCGGTCACGATCGGGATCCATTACTATAAATAAACACATTTACGATTGTCAGAAATCACCACACTATCAAGTAATCACATAAAATGGCATGTATAGCTAGACCCAAAACATTACGGTAGTCCTAGAATCGACTAAACCGTAGCTCTGATACCAATAAAATGTAACACCCCGAACCCGAGACCGACACCGGAGTCGGACACGAGATGTTAACAAACTTTGAAATTTTTTTTTTCCAGACACTGCCCAGTCTGAGTACTAGTCGCTTCAAAAATCATATCTTGAGTTTCACAACTCAAAAATCAGTTTTGTGATTTTTCCCTGAAACTAGACTCATGTCCCCACCTATGGATTTTTTTCTAGAATTTTTGGTCGGGCCAATTAGTACAGTTTATTAGTCAAAGTCTCCCATGTTACAGGGGTCGACTACACTGACCTTTTCCCATTACGACTGGGATATCTCTCTGCACAGAGCTTCAATACTGATGCCGTTTGTTTCTATGGAAACTAGACTCAGAGAGGAATCCATACATATATGGTATGACCCCTAATTATCTCTGGTCAATTTATAGTGAATTTCCAAAGGCGGAACAGTGAATCTAGAAACTGTTCTGGCCCTGTTCCACAAGAACCCGAATATCTCTTTCTGTACTGTTCCTATAATTGTTTCGTTACTTCCATATGAAAGTAGATTCATCAAGGTTCGATTACATAATTTATTCACTATTTAATTCCACTCCTACGAATTCTTGTGATTTTTCCAATCCACACCACTGCTGCTATCAGCTTCTGTTTTCAAAGTGAACCTTACCTAATTTGGGGTTTCATGGACCAACTAGGGCCTTGTCATACATAAGCCCACATATGATCATACTTAGCCATTCTAGTGGCTGATCATTTGCTCAACACTTCCATTCCAACATAGTTACATCATGAAACCATCTATACATTCATAAATACGAATGGTCTAATGCCATACTCCACTTCTACAAGCCATTTTCGCATGGCTGTACACTTATACATTTCATAAAGTACTCGAAAGACAACAATGGGTAGTCCTATACATGCCATAACAAAATTCAACCAAAATAGTACCCAAAAGAGCCTTTGATAGTGTGGGCGACTTCGACTTCAAGATCCCGAGTCCGATAGCTGGAGAACCAAAAATCTATAAAACAGAGGAGCAATGTAACGAGTAAGCAATTTATGCTTAGTAAGTTTGAGCAAGGAATTCCAGCATAAACAAAGAATATCACACATTTAGCTAAACGGAATATTTCATAATACGCAATTTATCGATATTAAACTTGCTTCACAACATTAACAACCCTTATGCACATACACAATAGACTAACTTAGCCGAAGGCCGATAGCTCGTTTATCAACTGAGCGAACATTTATTTGTAAGGGCTCGATTTAATTCAACACATACGTAACATATCCCCATATTGGGATGTTTTTCGAGTATTCGCTGGAATTTTACAGCAAGCTCATTCATTACCAAATCACGTACCTTCGGGATTTAACCGGATATAGCTCCTCGTTCAAATGCCTTCGGGACATAGCCCGGTTTTAGTAACTCACACCATGCCTTCGGGACGTAACCCGGATTTAACAACTCGCACGAATGCCTTCGGGACTTAACCCGGCTTTAATAACTCGCACGAATGCCCTCGGGACTTAACCCGGATTTAGTATCTCGCACAAAGGCCTTCGGATCTTAGTCCGGATATATTCGCTTAGCACAAAGCCTTCGGGACTTAGCCCGGACAGCATTCAATTAATCATGCACATCTAACAATAATTCATGGTACATTCATATTTCATTTTCGTTTACGAAACTCAAACATAAGGCACATATTGTCCTTGCACATTCGGCTTAATAGCCACACATAGAGCATGATTTAATCACATCGAAATTTAAGCTCTCTTACTCAAGAACTTACCTCGGGTGTTGTCGAACGATTCCGCTAGCTATTCAACCACTTTTTCCTTCCCTTTATCGGTTTTATTTCCCCTTTGCTCTTGAGCTTAATCAAACAAATAAATTGATTTCATCATTTAGGCATCAAAAGATGAACACAAGGCACTTAGCCCATATTTATACATTAGACATTAAAGTCTCATACATGCAAAAATCATGCATCAACACAACATATTAGCTAATTTCTTTGCCCTTGGCCGAATATGCATGTCCATTTTTGGGGTCGATTTCAACACTTAATACACACATATACACACTAGTAAGGCATCCTCCCCCTTTTCATCAATTTAACACATGCATTGCTCATTAACATGCAAAGTTACATTCGGCCTTAGCACACATCTTGCTAGCCGATTCTTCTCCATTTAGCAACCAATGCACATATGTGCTCACACAAAAAAAATGCTAAAAAGGAGGTTCAAGAATCATCAAGCCATCATCACATGCATCATTAACAAGCTTCATATTTTGCATGCAATGGCATTAACACAACCTCCACCTAGGCCGAATCTTAACTCATCCTCATGCCTCATCACCACAACATCAAACATCAACCAAGAATGGTTCATCCATGGTCAAGTGCCATTTCCATCACATAGCAAGATTTAGACCATGGGTTAGGTAGAACTCAAGCTAACAACTAAAACATGCATGCCTCTCATGGAACATCATCAAACATACCTTAGCCTAGCTACATGCATGGCCGAATCTCTTCACCTTTCTTCTTCTTTCCTCCTTAAAATTTTTGGCCAAGGATGAACCAAAGGATGAGAAAATTTTTCTTTGTTTTTTTTTTTCTAGTTTTTGGCAAGCATGAAGATGAGAAAAGGATGAACAAAATCCCCCCCTTTTCTCTTCTTTAGCTCACGGCAATGGGGGGACAAACACTACACACACATTTTTTTTTCTTTTGTTTTCCATTTCTTTATTACCCATACTCCTTATTTTATTCTTCCACTAACAAAACATGTTTCATGACATGTTTTGCCCATCCTTCCTTGTCATGGCCGGCCACTACTCATTAGGGGGGGAATTTGACATGCAAGTCCCCCCTTTGTCCACATGCACTAATAGGTCCTCACACATTGACCTATCACATTTTTGAATTTTCTCACATAAGTCCTATTGACTAAATTCACATGAAATCAACCAAATTGAAGCTTGAAATTTTCACACATTCATAATTACATATTCTACACAATAAGTATCACATTCAAACATTTCGGTGACTCGGTTTAGCGGTCCCGAAACCACTTCCCGACTAGGGTCAACTTTGGGCTGTCACACTAGTGGGTGGTTCTGAGAGGATATTGGAGAAATTTTGGGATAATTTGAGTGTTGTGCCGATTTTGAACTCCCTTTTCTTACTTAACATTTTGGCAAGGGTGTAGGGTGCTTCTCATTTTTGTTCTCTATTTTCTTCTTTGTTACTTTTTGGTTTTATTTCCTTTTCCTGCCAATTTGCTATTTTCTGTCCCCATTGATTCCTTTTCTTTTGCTAAGCTACTCGTCTCAGCCTTTCTTTTCCTTGCAAAAACCTTTGCTGAATTCTTTCTATTTCTCCCTCTCTCAATCGGTTCTGAGCAGTCACCATCTCCTTTTGTGCTGTTGCCAAATATTTCTTCTCTGCCCCTCTCCTGCTTTTGGCTTCTCTCTAAAAGGGGGATTAGCTTTAGTGTCTCTTTGTCCCCTTGGCAGAATACTTGATCTTCCCCATCCTCCCTCTTCTGTCAATTTTCCTCTCTTAAGCAGTTGGTTCTGCCCTACGCGAGTTGCGTTCGGTTGGTAAGTCTTCTGGTAAGGGTGGAAGTTATGTCTCAAACGTTATGAGCAATGTTGTTATTAATTAATCTGTTAAGTTCTTAAAGCACGATCATGTCACATTGTTGTTGGCAGCAGCAAGTTGTAACAAACTCGATTTACGAGTGGTGTCGTAAGCTATACCCTTTTTGGAGTAATAGGGGTAAGTAACACGAATTAGGTCAACTGTTGTTGCTATATTGGTTTGGTTCCAATCATGACTAACGTTGGATATGGAAATATCATTTGTTTTAGGTGAGATTCATCTCAAGAGGGGTTGCGTACCTAGAATCATATTGTGTACAAACATAACTTTAGCTATGGTAATCGACAAAAGTTGGAATAAGTGAATGTCAACGCTACACGCGCTACATTTTCTTATGTGGCAGTCTGTATGGCCCAACATGGGCGTATGATCATTAAGGCTACCCACGAGCGATTTCGTGGGCTGAGGCCGTATTGGGCCATGTTGGGTCAAAATGGGTTGTGTGGGCCCCATAGGCCACTGGACTCCACACGGGTAAACCACATAGACGTGTGGAGAATATTGGGCCAGGCTATGTAATCCACACGGCTAAGGCCATTTCTGGGTTATGTGGGCCACACGGGCGTGTGGGCCTAAATGGGTCGTGGGCCCATTCACACTGTTTGACTGTTAAGGTTGCACAGTTTGCCCGAGACAACTGTGGACCTGCTGTTTGGTCGGTAAGTGTACCTAGACCCCCTAATTGATAAAATGACTGAAATGCCCCTATATGATAAAATGACTGTTATGCCCCTATGAGATGTATGATTATATTTGAGCATTCCCTTCTAAACATATTGAATACATGTATGATATTATGACATGATGCATGATTTGTTGCATGGGGATGGGATTTATTATGATTGGAGGAGGTGTATTGTACTGGTAGCTCTACTGAAAATACTGTTTAGTGTCGTAACCGGTACTACTTGGAGTGTTGGCATGGGTGGGTTGATTTTATCCGACATGGAGTGTAGGGGTGGACGAAGATGGAGTGTAGAGGCTAGTTGAGTAGGATTTCTTGTTTACATTACTATACTATTATTGTCACTGAGTTGGGCTCATGCGCAAACAGATACTGATGCTGTAATGGGCTAAGGCCCTGACTGAAATCGAACCATGACTGAATTTGGCTTAGGCCCAGACTCTATATGCTCATTGTTTGGTTATTTTATGTGGGATTTCACACTGAGTTTTTCATAACTCACCCATCTGTTTATCTGTATAGGTAACCCCCAGTCGTAGGTGGATCAATGCTGCGAGAGACTCAAAGGTTGCCACACAACTGTACTACTTCCGTATTTGATTTTAAAATTATGAGTAATTTTATTTTAGGTATTTAATTTGTAATAAGGCCTCTTTGGATTTTGTTCCTAATTTGGGATTTAATTTGCTTTGGTTATATCTGCTAGTCTTAGGAACTCGAGTTTTAAAAAGAAACAATGTTTTTCTAAGAATGCGATTGTTTTAAAAAAACTACTACTGTAAAATGATATCTTGACATTCAAAAGTCTTTAAAGTAAATACCTTTTAATTAGGACGCAAGTTTAAAATGAACGACATGTTTTTAAATCATCAGTAAGATCACACAACGTAATTGAATATGGAAAGGGTTTTTCAACGATATCACATTTTGAGAAAAACACTTCAATGTGACATTGCCAGATTCAGCCATATCGTCTAGGCCGGGTTTGGGGTGTTACATTTAGTGGTATCAGAGCTGAGTTACAAAACTCAGCTGTGGATTTGGGTTTCTTCTAGAACTTGAAATTTTCAAAATGAAGTGTTTTGAAATGATTTGAAAGTATTTTGAAATATTTTTACTGAATATGTGGTATGCTGAGTCTCAGGCGCCGATTCTGTAAGTATTCTGTAGCTATTTATTGTTTAAATTGAAATACCGAGACTACTGTAGGTAGTAGACTGTACTAAAATACTCTATTTAGGGTAAACTAAAAACTGTAGTAAGGCTACGGTCTATGAAAATAAACCTTAAAATACTGATACTATTTGTCATAAAATATCCTTTAATAAACATTGGAACTGTAAACTGATGCATAAAATTGTTAATACAGATAAAACGCAATTTGATAATAAGCACTAGGGGTACTCATGGAAGGGTACAAGAGGCCGTGTAAGTGCTCGAGCTGGGTCTTTGTCATTTGGCCACATGTCTAATGTCAAAGCTAGAGAGGCATCGGCTTCACCTGTGACTGAGACTGGGTCAAATGAGTGTGCGGCTGGGGATGACGCACTATCCCAAGCTATGTTACGGATTTTGGAGAGGGTTGTTGGGCCCAACATTGATACTGTGGGCCATGGGTCAGTTACAGAACGACTCTGCTGTAATGGAGCTGAGATTTTTAGGGGTATTGCTAGGGTTGCCCCTAATGTTGCTGAATATTGGATTAAGCCTACAGAGAGGCTCATGGATGACCTTGACAACACCCTCGAGCAGAAACTAAAGGGTGCAGTGTCACAGTTAAGAGATGAGGCTTACCAGTGGTGGCTTACAGTTAAAGGGGGCACTCAGCCTGATCGTTTGACCAGGGAATTTTTCAAAACTGGTTTCCAGAGTAAGTATGTGGGTGCTAGTTATGTTGATGCTCAGAGGAAAGAGATTCTGGATCTGACTCAGGGGGAGAAATCAGTGTCTGAATATGAGGCTGAAGTTTTATGATTAAGCCGCTATGCGCGAGGGATGGTGGCAACCGAATTCAAGCGATGTGTTCATTTTTAGGACGGCCTCAAGGATAGTCTATGGGTTTTGATAGCTCTACAAAGGGAGCGAGATTTTGCTGCTTTGGTTGATAAGGCGAAGATCACTAAGAAACTAAAGCGCGCTAAGCGCCAAAACCGTAAGAAGGAGAGAGGTAGGAACAAGAGGGATGTGGAGCCCTCAAATTCCTTTCTGAGGCCTAAGAAAAAGGCCAGAGTTCATCGGCCAGTCAGAGTTCAGGTCCCTATTGTTGCTGTTGGACCACAGCCTTGTACTAATTATGGGAGACACCACCAGGGCAAGTGTTGGAAAAGGATTGGGGCTTGTTTGAGATGCGGATCATTAGAGCATCGTATCAGAGATTGTCCATAGAGACCCAATCAGATGTGAGCTACGGGTATGGGTACTGTACAGCTACCGAGGGGTGTTCAGCAGCCACTAAGAGGCCGTGGTCAAGCCAAAGGTGGTAGTGGTTTGGGCCGTGGTCAGAGGGCACCAGGTAGAAATGCTGGTCATACTGAGGTGAGGCAACCAGCTCTGGTGTATGCTACACGTTGTCGAGAGGATGGAGATGCTCCAGATGTTATCACAGGTACATTCTGTATCAATAATGTACCTTATATTGTACTGATAGATATAGGATCTAATCATTTCTATATAGCTTGTAATGTGTCTAAAACTTTGGATATCTTGGTTGAGAGTACTACAAGTGAGGTTACCGTACTGAGTCCATCAGGGCAATCAGTGAGGGTAAATAAACTGTTCAGAGATGAACCTTTGGAGGTTCAAGGGGTTATCTTTTTGGTAGAATTGATGATGGAGAATTTCATTTAATTCTAGGAATGGACTGGTTGGTTAAACATCGGGCAAGCTTGGACTGTGCTGCTAAATGGATGGTACTGAGACCTATGGAGGACGTCGAGGTAGTAGTGGTTAGGGAACGTCGGAATTATTTGTCAAACGTGATTTCTACAATAAGGGCCGAAAAATTGGTTCGTAAGGGTTGTGAGGTGTATCTAGCCTAAGTCGGTGTTTTAAATTCTAGGGTTTCTTTTGTTAGGGATTTCTAAACAGTTACAGACTTTCTGGATGTTTTTCCTAATGAGCTGCCTAGGTTACCTCCAAACCGAGAAGTTGAGTTTGGGATTGAGCTCCTGCCTGGTACAGCACCAGTGTCCATCGCCCCTCATAGAATGGCACAAAAAGAGCTTTTGGAGCTTAAGGCTCAGATTCAAGAATTATTGGATCGTGGGTTCATCCGACCTAGTGTGTCTCCATGGGGCGCACCGTTTTGTTTGTGAAAAAGAAGGATGGATCCATGCGCATGTGCATTGATTACCGAAAATTGAATAATTGACCATTAAGAATAAGTACCCCTACCGAGGATCGATGATCTGTTTGACTAGTTTCATAGAGCTTCAGTTTTCTCTAAGATTGATCTCCGATCGGGGTACCATCAATTGAGGGTTAAAGAGACTGATGTTTATAAGACAACGTTTAGGACTCGATATGGTCATTATGAGTTCCTAGTGATGCCATTTGGACTGACAATTGCACTAGTGGCTTTTATGGATCTGATGAACCTAGTGTTCCAGCCCTATTTGGATTGGTTCATAGTGGTTTTTATTGATGACATTCTAGTGTATTTGAGAACTGAAGATGAACATGATGCACATCTCCGAGTTGTTCTATAGATTTTGAGGGAGAAACAAGTTTACGCTAAGTTCAGTAAGTGTGAGTTCTAGTTATGGGAGGTAACATTTCTGGGTCATGTGGTATCTGCTGAAGGGATTAGGATTGATCCTCGGAAAATTGAAGTTGTTTTGGATTGGAAGCCACCTAAGACTGTATCTAAGATTCACAATTTTCTGGGATTGGCAGGATATTATCGACGATTTGTTGAGGGGATTTCATTAATTGCTGCAGCTCTGACTAAGTTGTTACGTAAGGGTGTGCCATTTAACTGGACTGATGCATAGCAAGAGAGTTTTGAGAAGTTTAAGAAAGTTCTGACTGAGGTCCCCATCTTCACACAGCCAGAGTCTGGGAAAGAATTCACTGTTTACAGGGATGCATCACAAGTTGGGTTGAGATGTGTGTTGATGCAAGAGGGTAAGGTGGTTGCATATGTGTCCCGTCAGCTTAAGACTCATGAGGCGGATTATGCGACGCATGATTCGGAGTTGGTGTAATAGCCTGATTTTGGGCTTACTCAAAATAGTGGCTTAGAGACCACTAATCCAAGGTCAGAGAAAGTAATTTATTATTATTTTAGTGTTATAACATGTTTATAATAGTGCATGAAAAATTTGGTGAAGTAATTTTAGCGCTTATGAGCTTAATTGTGAAAAAGGACTAAATCGCATAAAGTTTAAAAGTCTTAAATTGATAAGTAAGGGTGTTAAATTGCCCTTAAACTTAGATTGGGGATCTTTAGAGGGCAAATAGACCCTTAGACTATAGCTTGGTCGGCCATGTGATAAAGAAAATCTAATGGTCAAAGTATTAGGTATTTGATGACATAATGTGTAATAAAATAATACCCTAAAAGCCTAGCCATCCTCTTTTTCCTCCATCCTTTCTTCTTGATCAAAAATATCATCCATTAGAGGGGGTTTTGAAGCTTGAAATTTCAGCCATTTTGTCTCTCTACAAGTAAGTGATTTGGATGATTTTCCTTGATGATTTTTGCACTTTTAGAACCCTTGTAGCATAAGCTTTCAAATGAGGGGACTATTTTGCAAAATAGTTGAAAGTCTAGGTTTTTACCATGGGAGTGTTCATGTTGTTTTTTGAGATTTTATGGAAGAAAATGAATCATGGTTGTGAAATCAACAACTTTTGTGAAGAGATTTCTCATGAAACCCCTAAAAAGGACCATTTTGCATAAGTTGTTAAATATGTGATAAATGTGTGAAATATTGAGAATTTTGGACTACTTCTAGTATAAAAAGTAATCAGCTAGGCTTAACATATGAAGAAATTCGATAAAAATCGATTTTCAAACCTAGGGGTAAAATGCTCATTCTGTAATAGTATAGGGGAAAAATGGTTATTTTGCCCAATTACAAATTGTTGAGTACCAGATAAATAAAATGATTAAATTTTTGAATTCTTATCATTATAGATCAAGAAGTGCAAAACTCGGTCCTAGACCAGGGGAAAGCAAAACAAGTGGATTAAGCCGAGCTAGTCGTCTACATTTTGTATGAAAATAATACAACTACATTGTTATTATATGTGTTTGAATTGATGTAGCATAAATTGTTTATTTGTGGAAATAATTATGTATGAGGAAAAAAATTGAGATAATAGAACTCCCGGAAGGACCTTAGGAACAAATCGAATATTCATGCCATGACATTTGGGTCATTTGTGAGCTAGTGTAAGACATGTCTGGGACATGCATCAACCACATTATGAGAGCCAGCGTAAGACCATGTTTGGGACATGGCATCGACATTGAGACGAGAGCTAGTGTAAGACATGTCTGGGACATGCATCGGCCTCGAGAGGTAAGCCAGTGTAAGACATGTCTGGGACATGCGTCGACTACGAGATGTGTCAGAGTAAGACCATGTCTGGGACATGGCATCGGCACATATAGAGGAGTTAGCGTAAGTCCATGTTTGGGACATGGCATCGACACGGATGTGTGAGAGCTAGTGTAAGACCATTTCTGGGACATGGCGTTGGCCTCGATTTTGATAGTTAGTGTAATACCATGTTTGGGACTTGGCATCAACTTGAAGGACGAGCCAGTGTAAGACCATGTCTGGGACATGGCATCGGCATTATACCCTGTGTTTAAGGCTTAATGAATATCCGATAGAATTTCGAACAGTTCAAAGGTGAGAGTTTCAGTTTAAGTTTAACGAGAAAGGTATAACCTTGTTGTGAGTGGTACAGGTACCTATTATGAGATGAAAGCTCAAAATATGCTATGTGCATTGTATTGGGTAATGACGAGTAAGTTGTGCTTATGTCTACTTTTATATTATGAGCATGAGGATAGATGGTAAAGTTATTGTTATATTTATTACATGCAACTTACTAAGCTTTATGCTTACCCTATTTCTTTCCATTTTCTTATAGTGCCGCCCAGTTAGCTCATGGATCAGCGATCGTCGGAGGCATCTATCACACTATCAATCGAAGCACTTAGTATAGTTATATCTCTTTATTTTAATTATGGCGTGTATAGGACTCTTTGATTTTGGTTTTAGTGTCACATTATTTTGGGGCCAAATGTGTTGGCTTGCTTTAACATTTGACTCATTTTGTACATGGCCATGAAAAATAGCTAATATTGAAAGTTGTTAATATGAACGTAAAGTAGTCTTTCATGACTGAGGAATTGTTAGTGTTGTTGAAATATATGAATCATAAATAGACCTTAGATATGGTTGTTTGGTTGTGAAATCATATTAATTTAGACTTCGACTATGTTGGTTGTTGTTATGTTGTGTTTCAGGGTGGTGAAAGGGCTTGATAGAAAGCCCTATATTGTCCATATGGGTAGACACACGGGCGTATGACTAGGCCGTGTGTGACACACGGCCAGCCCCATGGGCGTGTTGTCCAGTCGTGTGTTCCCTACACGTAAAAATTTCAAGTCAGTATGTATGGTAGTAAACACACGGGCAGAGACACACGTGTGGAGAAAACTGCCTGTGGCCACGGGCGTGTGCCTTGGCCGTGTGCCTTAAATTTGATGCTGACATCAGAATCAGAATGTTCAGGTTTTTAAGCACGGGCTAGGACACAGGCGTGTCGTAGCCGTGTGAGAGACACGGGCCAAGGACATCGGCATGTGCCAGGCCGTGTGAAAAATCCTATAGGTTCGAATTTAGAATTTAACTTGTATGGGCATGGGACACGGGCGTGTCCCTAGATGGTTAGGTCGTGTGTGTCACACGAGCTATCAACACAGCCATGTTATAATGACCACACGAGCATGTTGCCCTTCCGCACGGGTGTGTGCCTTGTTTCAAGAGTCATTTTTATTAAGTCAGTTCAAGGACCCGAGTTGGTTTCGAAGGGTTTCCAACGAAGGTTTGAGGTCGCGTAGGCCCCTATTATAGAGTTTAAACAAAGTTCAAAAAAATTTTAAATTTTAATGGGCCCATGTGGTCTGACTTAGTACATATGCATGTGATTTGGGAATGATAATTCCTCATATCCAGTATCAGTTTCGAACTCGGGTAAGGGGTGTTACATTTGGTGGTATTAGAGCTATGGTTTAGTTAGTTCTAAGACTAACCTAGCATGAGTATGAGTCTAGCTATACATGCCATAACTGTATATTAATAGTGTGAGGATTCTTGACTGGATAAATTGTGTTTTATTTATATAGTAAATGGATCCTGACGTAGCTACGATGGATGATGTGGAAAGTAATGCGTCGGCTCCCGCTGAAGGAATCGCGCTAGTAGATAGTGGGCCCGTGACTATGAGTCAGGGCAAAGGGGCTAGAGAAGCTTACCTCCATATGATGGATGCGTGGTACTCGGAGTTTATTCGAGCAAATCTGAATACTTCACCTCCCCCAGTTCCTCAACCCGTTCATGTAGCTCCTCAAGGAGCAAAGATGGCTAGGACAGAGAAACCTTCAGTGGATAGAATTAGAAAGAAAGGGGCTGAGGAATTCCAGGCGAATATTGATGATGACCCGAAAAGGGCAGAGTTTTGGCTAGAAAATACCATTAGGGTATTTGATGAGCTATCATGCACACACGAAGAGTGCATGAACTGTGTCGTGTCACTCCTGCAAGACTCAAGTTACCAATGATGGAATATCCTTGTGTCAGTTGTACCAAGGGAAATGATTACATACGAGTTTTTCCAAAAGGAATTCCTAAAGAAGTATATCAGTCAAAGGTTTATAGATCAGAAAAAGAAGGAATTTCTAGAATTGAAACAAGGTCGGAAGACAGTAACAGAGTATGAAGGTGAGTTCGTGAGGCTTAGCAAATACACTAGGGAGTTCATGTCTACCGAAGCCATCATGTGCAAGAGATTTGAAGACAGATTGAATGAAGACATAGGATTGTTAGTTGGCATCTTAGAATTGAGGGAATTCGTGGTGCTCATGGAGAGAGCATGTAAGGCCGAGGAATTGGCCAAAGAGAAGAGAAAAGCTGATATTAAGTCCCGAGACTCAAGGAAGAGACAGTTGGGGAAATCACATCAAACCTCATCCAAGAAATCAAGAGAGTTCACAAACCAATCGAATGCTTCGGTGGGGTTCACAAATAAAAGTAAGAACAAGCAGAATACAACTGCTAAAGTCCAGATCACTTCTATCGCGAGTGTCGGTAGTGCTCGCCCTAATAGGCCGGAGTGTTCATAGTGTGGCAGGCGTCACTTCAACGAGTTTCGAGGAAATGAGAGAGGTTGTTTTAAATGTGGGTCGTTGGACCATTTTATCCGTAACTGTCCCGAGTTAGATAAGAAAGAGAAAAAGCCAGAGGTGAGGGCGAGTAGTGCTCCCTCGAGGGGTAGACCACAAAAGAACCTGGGCAGTGGGGCTAGCAGTAGAGGTGCCCCTAGAGATTCAGCTATGAGGTTCGAGGGCTGTGCGCATGCAAGGACTTATGCCATACGTGCACGTACAAAGGCAGAGTCTCTCGATGTGATCACGGGTACCTTTTCTATCCACGATATTTCTATTGTTGCTTTAATTGATCTGGGGTCTACCCATTCTTATGTTTGCATGAAATTAGTGCCCAGTATGAAAATGCCAATCGAGTCTACAGAATTTGTAGTGAAGGTGTCAAATTCATTAGGCAAGCATGTGTTAGTTGACAAAGTATGTAGAAATTGTTCTCTGACAACTAGAGGTCATTGTTTTTCGGCTAACTTGATGTTATTGCCGTTTAATGAATTTGATGTAATCCTTGGGATGGATTGGTTGACTTCTCATGGGGTTGTAGTGGATTGTGGACGAAAAGTTATTGAGCTGAAATGTGAAGACGGGAATGTTCTTCGGGTTGAACCAGGTAAATTGGGTGGGTTACCTGAAGTGATATCATCTATGATGGCAAAGAGATATTTAAGAAAAGGGTGCAAGGCTTACCTCGCCTTTGTATTGAATACTCAAGCATCTAAATTGAAGATCGATTCAGTGCCAATGGTATGTGAGTTCACGGACGTATTTCTAGAGGAATTGCCCGGATTGCCTCCAATGAGGGAAGTGGAGTTTGGTATCAAGTTAGTCCCTGGTACGATAACTATCTCGATTACCTCATATAGAATGGCTCCAACAGAGTTAAAGGAGTTGAAGACTCAATTAAAAGAGTTAACAGATAAAGGTTTTGCAAGACCGAGCTTTTCACCATGGGGTGCTCCGGTACTTTTTGTAAAAAATAAAGACGGGTCGATAAGATTGTGCATAGACTATAGATAGCTCAACAAAATGACTGTGAAAAACGAGTATCCCTTTCCTAGGATCGATGATCTGTTCGATCAGTTAAAGGCAGCCACCGTGTTTTCTAAGATAGATTTAAGGTCAAGCTACTACAAGTTAAGGGTTAAGGAGCAACACGTACAAAAAATTGTTTTTCAGACGAGGTACGACCATTATGAGTTCCTCATCATGCCCTTTGGTTTAATGAATTCCATACAGTATTTATGGACCTAATGAACCGCATTTTTTTACCATATTTGGATAAGTTCTTCGTCATTTTTTGCGACGACATATTGATTTATTCACGTGAAAAAGTGAGGATGCAAAACATTTGAGAACAGTTTTGCAAACCTTGAGAGGTAAACAACTTTACGCCAAGTTCAGTAAGATCGAATTTTAGCTAAGAGAAGTAGGATTCTTGGGACACATTTTGTCGGAGGACGGGATTAGAGTTGACCCGAGTAAGATCTTGGTCATCGTTTAGTGGAAACCGCCGAGGAATGTAACAATGGTTCGAAGCTTTTTGTGTTTAGCTGGGTACTATAGAAGATTCGTTAATGGTCTCTATTATAGCTATTCCAATGACAAGGTTGTTGCAAAGGGATGTCAAGTTCGAATGGACAAAGAAGTTCCGACAGAGTTTTGAGAAATTAAAGGCTTTTTTGACCGAAGCTCTAGCTTTAGTACAACCGGATTCGGTAAAGGAGTTTGTGGTGTAAAGTGATGCATTCTTGAATGGGTTAGGATGAGTGCTCATGCAAGAAGGCAAGGTTATAGCCTATGCCTCGAGACAGCTAAAGCCACACAGAGAAATTACCCGACCCACGATCTAGAGTTAGCGGCTATAGTATTCGCATTAAAGATTTGGAGACCCCATTTGTATGGTGAGAGATGTCGAGTATTCACTGACCATAAGAGCCTAAAGTATTTGATGACTCAAAAGGAGCTGAATTTACGGCAACGATTGTGGTTAGAGTTGATAAAGGATTATGAGTTTATTATCGACTATCATCTAGGAAAGGCAAACGTGGTCGCTGATGCATTGAGTAGAAAATCCTTATTTGCTTTAAGAGCAATGAACGCTCAATTGGTCTTGTCAGAGGGTGGTTCAGTTCTAGCAGAGTTAAAGGCCAGACTGACGTTTCATCAAGAAATTTATGAAGCTCGGAATAATGACGGTGAACTGCAAGCCAAGAGAACTCAGTGCTAGTCAGGTATTGAATCAGAATTTCGTATTGGTATCAACGGTTGTTTGATGTACCGAGACAAAATTTGTGTACCCAAGGATAATAAACTGATCTAGAAGATTTTACGAGAGGCATATAATGGTTGTTGTCTATCCATCCGGGTAGTGTGAAAATGTACAATGACTTGATGAAAATGTACTGGTGGTTGGGAATGAAAAGAGACATCTTTGAGTTTGCTTCTAAGTGTCTAATATGTTAACAAGTGAAAGCCGAACACCAAGTACCTTCGGGTTTACTTCAACCAATCATGGTTCCCTAGTGGAAGTGGGATCAGATTACTATGGATTTTGTGACGAATTTACCGATAACCCGAGGAAGAAAGATGTTGTGTGCGTTGTGGTTGATCGACTGATGAAATCAACTCACTTTATCCTAATATGTACAGACTTCTCACTTAATAAGCTAGCCGACTTATAAATTTCTGAAATTGTGAGACTTCACGGAGTGCCTTTGTCAATTGTTTTAGATAGAGACCCGAGGTTTACCTCGAGGTTTTGGAAGAAGTTACAAGAGGCTTTGGGAACAAAACTTAACAGTATTTCACCCACAAACTAATGGTCAGTCAGAGAAAGCCATTCAAATATTAGAGGACATGTTACGGTGTTGTGTTCTCGAGTTTCAAGGCAGATGGGAAAGGTATTTACTACTACTCGAATTCACTTACAACAACAGTTATCAATCAAGTCTGAAAATGGTGCCTTATGAGGCTTTGTATGGGCGTAAGTGCCAAACGCCTTTATATTGGACCGAGTTGAGAGAGAATTAGATTCACAGGGTCGACTTAGTTAGTGAGACAAAAAAAAAGTTAAAGTGATTCACGATTGTATAAAAGCCGCATCGGATAGATAGAAATCCTACAGGAATTTGAAACGGACGAGATTCAAATCGGGCATAGAGTGTTTTTGAAAGTATCCCCGTGGAAGAAAGCCCTTAGATTCGGTACAAAAGGGAAGCTGAGTCCGTAGTTTATTGGACTTTAAGAGGTGACCGAGAGAATTAGGCCAGTAGAATACCGATTAGCCTTGCCTCATGAGTTAGAGAAAGTTCATGATGTGTTCCATGTATCGATTTTGAGTCACTACCGATCTAACCCCTCACATGTGATTTCACCGGAAAAAATTGAAATAAGTCCAAATATGACCTATAGTAAGAAACGATTAAGATTTTGGATCGAGATGTCAAGAAGTTGAGGAATAAAAGTGTAGCACTTGTAAAGGTTTTGTGGCATAGACACGGAGTCGAGGAAGCCACGTGGGAACCCGAGGAGACTATGAGAGATCAATACCCAAACTTGTTCACCAGTAAGATTTTTGGGGACGAAAATTCCTGAGGGGGAGAATTGTTACAGCCCAATTTTGGGCTTAGTCAGAACAGTGGCTTCGAGACCACTAATTTGAGGTCAGAGAAAGTAACTTATTATTATTTTAGAGTTATAACATGTTTATATTAGCATATGAAAAATTTGGTGAAGTAATTTTAGCGTTTGTGAGCTTAATTGTGAAAAAGGACTAAATCGCATACAGTTCAAAAGTCTTAATTTGATAGGTAAGGGTGTTAAATTGCCATGAAACTTAAATTGGGGGTCTTTAAAGGGCAAATAGACCCTTAGACTATAGCTTGACCGGCCATGTGATAAAGAAAATCTAATGGTCAAAGTATTAGGTATTTGATGACATAATGTGTAATAAAATAATACCCTAAAAGCCTAGCCATCATCTTTTTCCTCCATTCTTTCTTCTTGACCAAAAATATTAGCCATTAGAGGGATTTTTGAAGCTTGAAATTTTAGCCATTTAGTCTCTCTACAAGTAAGTGATTTTGATGATTTTCCTTGATGATTTTTACACTTTTAGAACCCTTGTAGCACGATCTTTTAAATGAGGGGACTATTTTTCAAAATAGTTGAAAGCCTAGGGTTTTACCATGAGAGTTTTCATGTTGTTTTCAAAAATTTTATGGAAGAAAATGAATCATGGTTGTGAAATAAACAACTTTTGTGAAGAGATTTCTCATGAAAACCCTAAAAAGGACCATTTTGCATAAGATGTAAAATAGGTGATAAATGTGCGAAATATTGAGAATTTTGGATTGCTTCTAGTATAAAAAGTAATCGACTAGGCTTAAGATATGAAGAAATTCGATAAAAATCAATTTTGGGACCTAAGGGTAAAATGGTCTTTTTGTAAAAGTATAGGGGCAAAATGGTGATTTTTCCCAATTACAAATTGTTGAGTACCTAGATAAATAAAATGATTAAATTTGTAAACTTTTATCATTATAGATCAAGAAGTGTAAAATCTAGGCCTAGATAGGAGGAAAACAAAATGAGTGGACTAAGCCAAGCTAGCTACATTTTGTAATCCGGGGTAAGTTGTATGAAAATAGTACAACTACATTGTTATTATATGTGTTTGAATTGATATAGCATAAATTGCTTATTTGTGGAAATAATTATGTATGAGGAAAAAAAGTTGAGATAATAGAACTCCCGGAAGGACCTTAGGAACAAATCAGATATTAATGCCATGACATTTAGGTCAGTTGTGCGCTAGTGTAAGACATGTCGGGGACATGCGTCAGCCACATTATGAGAGCCAGTGTATGACTATGTCTGGGACATGGCATCAGCATTGAGACGAGAGCTAGTGTAAGACATGTTTGGGACATGCATCAGCTACGAGATGTGTCAGAGTAAAACCATGTCTGGGACATGGCATTGGCACATATAGAGGTGTTAGTGTAAGACCATGTCTGGAACATGGCATCGACTTGATGGAAGAGCCAGTGTAAGACCATGTCTGGGACATGGCATCAATATTATACCCTGTGTTTCAGGCTTAATGAATATCCGATAGCATTCCAAATGGTTCAACAGTAAGCTTTTTAGTTTAAGTTTAATGAGAAAAGTATAACCATGTTGTGAGTGGTACAGGTACCTATTATGAGATGAGAGCTCAAAATATGCTATGTGAATTGTATTGGGTAATGACGAGTAAGTTGTGCTTATGCCTACTTTTGTATTATGAGTATGATGATGGATGGTAAAGTTATTGTTATATTTATTGCATGCAACTTATTAAGCTTTATGCTTACCCTATCTCTTTATTTTGATTATGGCATGTATAGGACTCTTTGATTTTGGTTTTAGTGTCACATTATTTTGGGACCAAATGTGTTGGCTTGCTTTAACATTTCACTCATTTTGTACAAGGTCATGAAAAATGGCTAATATTGAAATTTGTTATATGAATGTAAAGTAGTCTTCCAATAATGAGGAATTGTTAGTATGGTTGAAATATATGAATGGTAAATATACCTTAGCTATGGTTGTTTGGTTGTGAAATCATATTAATTTAGACTTTGATTATGTTGGTTGTTGTTATGTTGTGTTTCGGGGTGGCAAAAGGGCTTTAGAGATAGCCCTATTTTATCCACACAGGTAGACACACGGGTGTGTGTGAGACACGGCTAGCCCTATGGGCATGTTGTCCACCCATGTGTCCCCTGCATGTAAAAATTTCAAGTCAGTATGCATGGTAGTAAACACACGGGCAGAGACACGGCTGTGTGTCTCAACCGTGTGGAGGACACGGCCTATGGCCAAGGGCGTTTGCCTCGACCGTGTGCCTTAAATTGGATACTGACTTCAAAATCAAAATGTCAAGGTTTTTAGACACGGGCTAGGACACGAGCGTGTCATAGCCGTGTGAGGGACATGGGCCAAGGACACAGGCGTGTGCCAGGCCATGTTTAAACCCCTGTAGGTTCAAATTTAGAATTTAATTCGCACGGGCATGGGCCACGGGTGTGTCCTTAGATTCTTAGGCCATGTGTGTCACACGGGCCATCAGCACGGCCATGTTATAATGACTACACGGGTATATTGCCCTTCCACACGGGCGTCTGTCTTTTTTCAAGAGTCATTTTTATTAAGTCAATTCAAGGGGCCGAGTTGGTTCTGAAGGGTTTCCAACAAAGGTTTTAGGTCGCTTAGGCCCCCATTAAGGAGTTTAAACAAAGTTTGAAAAAGTTTTAAAGTTAACAGGCCCGTATTTTCTGAATTAGTACGTATGTATGTGATTTGGGAATAATAATGCCTCATACCCAGTATCGGTTTCGAACTCAGGTAAGAGGTGTTACAGTTGGCTGTGGTGGTATTCGCATTAAATATTTGGAGGCATTACCTGTATAGTGAGAAGTGTATCATTTATATTGATCACAAAAGCCTCAAGTATCTCCTTACTCAGGAGGAGCTAAACCTTAGGCAGCGTAGATGGATTGAGCTACTAAAAGACTATGACTACACGATCAAATACACTGAGTCGTAGAGCTATGACTGATTTGAGGACGATGTTTGCTCACCTCAGTTCTTTTGATGATGGTAGTTTGTTGGCTGAGCTCCAAGTTAAACAAACGTAGATTGAGCAGATTAAGGGTAAACAGTTGGAAGACGAGTCATTGGGTCTTCATTTTCGTCAGGTTGAGAGTGGGATACTATGGGTTTTGGACTGAATAGCGAAGGGGTGCTCTATTTTCGTGTGTGTACCGATGCTGCCTATACTGCGAAAGGCGCATAGTAGCCCTTATGCTATGCATCCTAGTGGGAATAAGATGTACCGAGACCTTCGAGAGTTATATTGGTGGCCGGGTCTAAAGCGTAAAGTTATCGACTTTGTGGGGAAATGTCTAACTTGTTAGCAGGTTAAGGCTGAACATCAGTTACCTTCAGGGTTGCTTCAGCCAGTTAAGATTTCACTTTGGAAGTAAGAGAGAGTGACTATGGACTTTGTTTGTGGGCTACCCCTAACGCCAACTAAGAAAGATTCAGTATGGGTCACCGTGGATCGATTGACCAAATTTGTCCATTTCATACTAGTTTGTATTGATTACTCGTTGCAGAAGTTGGCTAGATTGTATGTGTCTGAGATAGTGAGATTGCATGGGGTACCAGTTTCCATAATATCTGATAGAGATCCTCGTTTCACTTTTCAATTTTGAAAGAAGTTACATGAACCTTTGGGTACAACGTTCGACTTCAGTACTACATCCATTCTCAGACAGAAGGTCAATCAGAGAGGATGATTCAGATACTGGAGGACATGTTGAGGAGTTGTGTGATTGATTTCCGAGGCAGTTGGGAGGATTACTTGTCGCTAGTAGAGTTTGCTTACAACAATAGCTATCAGTCTAGCATACAAATGGCACCTTTCGAGGCATTATATGGTAGTAGGTGTCGTACTCCTTCGTGTTGGGCTGAGTTGGGTGAGCTGAGTGTTGTGGGCCCTGAATTAGTTTCTGATACCGAGGATAAAGTTAGGCAATTCGGGATTGACTGAAAGCGGCATCAGACAGACAGAAGTCGTATGTGGATTGAAGCTAAGGAGATTGAGTATTTTGTGGGGGACTTCATTTTTCTTAAGGTCTCACCATGGAAGAAGGTACTAAGGTTTGGACAGAAGGGCAAGTTGAGCCCTAGGTTCATTGGGCCTTACCGAATACTGGAACATGTAGAACCGGTTGCCTTTCAGCTAGAGTTACCTCCAGGGTTAGATCGGATCCATGATGTGTTTCGCGTCTCTATGTTGAGACACTACCACTCTGATCCCACACATGTTATTTCAATTGAAGAGGTTGAGGTTAGACCGGATCTGAATTTTGAGGAGGAGCCTGTTCAGATACTTGATCGTAAATGTAAAGGTTTTAAAGAAAAATTCTATCCTACTGGTTAAGGTACTTTGGCATAATCACAGCTCTAAGGAGGCCACGTTGGAACCTGAGGAGGTGATGCGACAACAATACCCTCATCTATTCTGATCAGGTAAAATTTCGAGGCCAAAATTTCTTTTAGGGGGTAGAGTTCTAACGCCCAAAATCCTAAGTAATTATTTTTGTATGTTTGTGGCACACAAATGCATGTCTCCTTCAGTGGTTAAGTGTTCTGGGAAGTGTTTGAGAAGTCTTGGGTTCAAGCCTTGACTTATGCAAAAGTTTTACTTTTAATATGAATAAACTTCTATCCCTAGTTAACAGGCTTTTAAATTAATGTGAGTATAACACGACAGAAAGGGCCTGCTGGTCTAAGGGATAAGTGGCTGTTGTTGGTGCCTGAGGTCTGGGGTTCGAGTCTTGGTGATGTAGGGGAGTGTTTTATTTTGCTGGATGATTTGTGAATGTTTGTATGTCAGTGGAATTCTGATGCTAGTGGGTGGTTGGATTGTTTGAGGGGTGTGGGGATTATTTAGCCGAATTCTAGGAGGATATTGTGGAGAAATTTGGGGATAAGTTGAGTGTTGCTTGATTTTGAACTCCTTTTTCTTACTCAACATTTCGACAGGGGTGTAGGGTGCTTCTCATTTTTGTTCTCTGTTTTATTCTTTGTTGTTTTTTGGTTTTATTTCCCTTTGTTGCCGATTTTCTATTTCTTGTCCCCATTAATTCTTTTTCTTTTCCTAAGCTACTCGTCTCAGCCTTTCTTTTCCTCACAAAAACCTTTTTTGAATTCTTTTTATTTCTCTCTCTCTTAATCGGTTTTCAGCAATCACTATCTTCTTGTGTGCTGTTGCTGGATATTTCTTCTCTCCCCTATAACAGTCTGGTTTAGACCCTAGTTAGAATAGTTGTTTTGGGACCACATATCCGAGTCAGAAAAATATTTAAATATTATTCTCCGTGTTCATGATGTGTGAATTAGCATGTGTGAAAGTTTCGGTTGAAAATTTAATCGTTTATGCGTTTAATCGTGAAAAAGGACCTAATCGCGTAAAATGTAAAAGTTGTGTGCTAGATGTTAAAAGTGCCTATTTGACTTGGCTTTATAATTGAGAGGTCCTTATGTAGATATTATGCCATTCACTTTGATAATGGACATAAATGACCTTATTATATGGGTTTTTAAATGGTTTATTAAAAGGGTATTATGGTCATTAACATATTAAACATATGTTAAATAAAACATAACATAAAATAAAGCCATTGTCATCTTGTTTTGCCAAAAAATCAAAGGAAAAATAAAAGATAAAAGCTTGCTAGAGTTCGGCTATGGTTTGGCTTGATTAAGGTATGAGTTTTGTTCGGTTTTTGATAATTTCTACATTTTTGTAATCGTTGCTTTGTATATTATCGAACCCATGCCTCAATTTCTGATTTCGTCAATGAATTTAAAATATGCCATGGATGTATTCATGAGCTTTGTGATGTGATATGTTGAATTATGAAAGCTTGATGTTGGGCTTACATGTGTTGTCTTTGAATTTTTGATGAAATTGAGTAATTTGGACTAAATTGTAAAAATGTTATTTTGATGGACTAAAATGTGAAATAAATGAAATGTATGGACTTGTATGAGAGCTAGGAAAATTTGGCTAAGTTGTGTACAAGCAAATTTTGTGTATTTTGTGATTTTGTAAATTAGGACGTAAAGTGTTGAAATGTGAAAATGTGAGGACTAGTTTGCAAAATGCCCTAATTGTGTGTGAATGGATTGGTTTGAATGATTTAGTGAATAGAACGATTAATTTTGAATACATATAGATCAAGAAAAGATGAATTCGGACTTAGACTGAGGGAAGTCGAATATTATAGAGTAGACGTTCAGAGTCGACAATTCAGAGTACGAGGTAAGTTCGTACGTAAAACATGATGTTATAAGTATATTTTTCTATTTGATTATTCATAGATTGTATATATATTTGGTTGGATGAATACAACGATAAACCAATGGTATATGGCACTAAGTGTGTGATTTAAATTAGCTTTGGCTATATGAGGCAGTAAGTGTGCAATACGGAAATGGTTTTGGTTAATTGACACAGCACTAAGTGTGCGAAATTTTTAAAGCTTTGGCTAATCTTTAAAGAACTAGGTGTGCGGATGTTTAAAGCATTGGTGATCTTCGGAAAGTCTTAAAATATCCAAACAAGAGGTGAGAATGAAAACGAATGAATACGGAAATGTTCAAGTAAGTATAATATCTATGTGGTAGATGGTAAAATGCATAAAAATTTTATTGAATTGGTATAAACATATGGTTGGTGTTGGCATGGACTTGATGGATGAGTTGAGAATTTATAAGTACTTATGTGTTGATGTTTCATATTTTATATACTGTTGATATTTTTGGTACGAGCTTACTAAGCTTTTGAAAGCTTACTTTGTGTGTGTTTGTATTTTTTTTTAGATATCGAAGCTACTACGAGCTCGAGGATCATCAAGGATCTTCACCACACTATCGAATCTCATTTTGGTATTTTTGGAAATGTATATTTTAAAGTATGGCATGTATAGACTAGTAGTTGTGGGATTATGTTTTGTGATGTATATATTTAGCCATGTGATTTGGCTAGCTTATGTTTGAAACTATAGTTTGATAATAGTATATGATATGTGTTGATAATATGCAATTCTGGTATGTTTTATTTGGTTAAAAGAAATGGTATATGTTGGTAAGTTTTGGAAAGTTTTAGTATGAGATTGAATGATGCATGGAAAGAAATGTTTTGATATGATCTTACCTTATGTTTGGCATGTATTGGTAAGGTTCATGATTATGTAAATGGTTGACAATGTTATGGCATAAATGATGTGTGTTTTGGCATAAAAATTGGCTGTATTGGTTGTGCATATAGGCTTGTTTCTTTGCTTGTAGGTTGACCTAAATTGGGGTGGCAATTTGGCTATTCAAATGGCCTATTTTTGTCCATACGGGTAGAGACACGGGCGTGTGTCTCAGCCGTGTGCAACAAACGGCTATGTTGCACGGCCGTGTATCCCCTAGGTACCCTACAATTGTTAGTCAAGCTAAAGCATTGCCAAGGCACACGGGCATGTGGTTAGCCGTGTGGCCCAAGTCAGGCTCGACCACAGCCAAGGCACACGGGCATGTCTTGTGTCTGTGTGATCAAGTCAGTATATATGCCCTGTTTAGCCATGGCTTAGACACACGAGTGTGTCTAAGGCCATGTGAGGCACACAGCCTGTTCACACGAGCGTGTGACCTTTCAAAAGTTGAAAATTTTTTTAAGTTCTGAAACTTCGTGATGTTATTGAATTATCTCGAATGTATTATTTAGACCTCGTATGATTGTTTAAAATTTGTGTTAAATATGTATGATCTATATTTTATTGAATTGAGATGATTTTTGTTCTGTGGTTGTTCGAATCTGAGTTGTGAGTCCGGTAATGCCTCTTAACCTATTCCGGCGATGGTTACTGGTTAGGAGTGTTGCACCCCCTCTCCTGCTTCCGGTTTCTCTCTAAAAGAGGATTGGCATGGTGTCTCTCTGTCCCCTTGGTCGAATATTTGATCTTCCCAACCTCCCTCTTCTGTCAATTTTCCTCTCTTAAGCAGTTGGTTCTGCCCAGCGCGAGTTGCTTTCGGTTGGTAAGTCTTTTGGTAAGGGCAGAAGTTATGTCTCAAATGTTGTAAGTATTGTTGTTATTAATTAATATGTTAAGTTCCTAAGACACGGTCATGTCACATTGTGGTTGGCAGCAACAAGTCGTAATGAACTCGGTTTACCAATGGTGTCGTAAGCTATACCCTTTTTGGAGCAGTGGGGGTAAGCAACACGAATGTAGGTCAATTGTTGTTGTTAAATCAGTTTGGTTCCAAGCATGACCAACATTGGATATGGAATTATCATTTGTTTTAGGTGCGGTTCATCTTAAGAGGGGTCTCGTACCTAGAATCCTATCAAGTGTGTACAAACACAACTTTGGCTATGGTAATCAGCAAAAGCTGGAATAAATGAACGTCGATGTTACACGACTGCATTTACTCATGTGGTAGTCTGTATGGCCCAACCTGGACGTATGATCATTGAGGCCGCCCACGAGCGATTTCATGGGCTAAGGCCGTATTGGGTCATGTTGGGTCGAAATCGGTCGTGTGCACCCCACAAGCGAGTGCACCCCACAGGCGAGTGGGCCCCACATGGTAAACGACACAAACGTGTAGAGACTATTGGGCTAGGCTGTGTAATCCACACGGCCAAGGCCATTTCTGGGTTATGTCGGCCTCACGGGCGTATGGGCCCACATGGGCCCGTAGTATAGGCCGTGGGCCTATTTACATTGTTTGGCTGTTAAGGTTGCACGAGTCGCCCGAGACGATTATGGACCTACTGTTGGTCGGTAAGTGTACCTAGACCCCCTAATTGATAAAATGACTGAAATGTCCCTATATGATAAAATGACTGTTATGCCCCTATGAGATGTATAATTATATTTGAGCATGCCCTTCTAAACATATTGAATACATGTATGATATTATGACATGATGCATGATTTGTTGCATGGGGATGCGACTTATTATGATTGGAGGAAGTGTACTGTACTGGCAGCTTTGCTGCAAATGCTGTTTAGTGCCGCAATTGGTACTACTTGGGGTGTAGGGATGGGTGGGTTGATTTTATCCCCACATGGAGTGTATGGTTGGACGGAGATGGAGTGTAGAGGTTGGTTGGCTAGGATTTCTTGTTTGCATTACTGTACTATTATTGGCACTAAGTTAGGCTCGGGCTGTAACGTCCGGATTTTCAGATTTATTCGCGGTTTTCAATATTTTGTAAAGATTTTAAAATTTTGTATTTGGATGTGAAATTAATATTTTGGGTAGGTAAATGGGCCTATAGAAGGCCCATGTGTTGGCCAAAACCCGGTTGAATTTTGGAATTTTTGGACTTAGGAGTTAGGGGTTTTAGCTAAGTGGCCCTTAAGTGGAGTGATGGGTAAATTGCATCACAAAAAGAGCCTTGGTAAAGTGGCCAGGGTGACGCCACTAGGCTCCTAAAAAGGTGGCGTGTGGAGCTTTGAGGGAGGCATGGGATCGATTCCCTGTGTTGACAAATGGATGCATTTATTTTTAAGTGCGGAAGGGGTAGTGTTGGAGTCCAGGTGGATTCTGCTAGAGGAGAGTTTGGAATAGTCCAAACGCTTGGATTAAGGAGTGATAAGGGGAGAGATTTAAGGGATTAGGAGAGAGGATAGTAGTTGGCCGAATATTGGGAATTGAAGGGGGAAAAATCGGCAGAGGGTTTTGAGGTTAGTATTTCGGCACCTAGGGTATTGAGTGGTGCCGTCCTCTTCTGCTCAGACATCACAAGGTTTTCTTTTCTCTCTTTTTCCTCTCTAGCCGAAACTACCACCTCTCCTATTCTTCTTTTTCTATTTTTCTTCTTCAAAACCATTCATCAATTCTGCTGTTCATCAATACTTTTGTCGAATCCATAAAAGCCGAAATCCTGTGATCACTGCTTGTGCCGATTTCTTCAAAGCCAGGTCCTTCTATGTTCTTTTGTTTTATTAAATCTACGACTATCTTTTCTTAATCCTAGATACCTGACGGCAATTCTACTTCAAGGTCATAGCCTCATATCGTCATCCCCTTCACCACCCAAAAGCCGAAACTACCATTGGTTTAGGGGCTTATAGCCGAAACTTCTTCAACCCTTGGATTCGGGTTTTACCATTGTTATAAGGATAAATCTGCACCGAATTACGTGGAAATCAAGTAGGAGTAAGGGGTAATTACTTATCATCTCAGATCTGTTCTTATTTTACGATGTTAGGAAAAGCCGAAATCCCTAAAAAATTAGGGAGGCTGTCGATTTGAGCATAAGGCTTTAAGGGTTTGTAACTGATGTTTTCTTTCAGCGATTAGAGTCTTCTTAAGCGTTGGATCAAAAGCGTGAATCATTGGAGCAATCGGATTCGGAACTAGTTATCGATTTTGGCAAAAAGGTAAGGGTTCAAAGGCTTTTTAGGGACATGGTTCGATCATGGATAAGTAAGTTTTGGGGTTTAGTGATTATGGTTTGTAAATAAGAACTGTGCTAATAAATTATAGGACATCGAAAGGGATCTCAGTAGCAGTCGTCGCGAATCAGGTGTGTACCGAACACCCTTCCTTAGTTCAATTCGGCAAAAGCCGAAATGCCGAAATTCTGGCATTTCATAGGCTTGTGAGTATGCGAATGCTCTCAACACATAGAGTAATTGTTAGATCTAGCACCGCAAAGTGGTAAGTAAGTTCGTGTGACATTTTAGCGTACTTCGAAAAAAGGGGCCAAATGGGCCAAAACTGGGCCCAATGGGCTTACGAACCAAGAAGGGTAAGAGATGGGCAAAGTCGCATGTCAGTTAGATGGTGGGACCAAATTGCATAAAACGGCTAAAAATTACTGAAATAACGTGTGTAGTTGCGTAAGTACGAAATTACCCCTAATGAGCATAATTACCGAAATACCCCTAGGGTTTAAATTGGCTAAACTGCATGATTGATTAATACTGTATTTTACATGATATGCCTTTATTAATATCTGTTGCATGGGATTGGGGGTATTGATGGAGGAAGTATTGAAAGTGGTTCATCCACGACTGGAGGCTTTGCCTCAACTTACTGATATTTGAACAGCGTTGTTGCAACTGTGGAGTGTAGGGCTGGTACGGGGCAGTGTAGCGGTTGGTGGGTTGAGTAGTCTCCCCAGATGGGTTTGCATGCATTACTACTATTGTTACTTATGTTACTGTACTGGGCCTATGGGCCACACTGTTATGTAAAAAGGGGCTAAGGCCTTGCTACTGTATTTTGAAAAGGGCTTCGGTCCACTGTGTACTGTTATCTGAATAGGGCTTAGACCTAATGGGCTCGAGCTGATTTGGGCTTTGGATGGGTTTCTGTATACAATGAGTTTTCCCAAACTCACCCCTTCCTCTTCCATCCTTGCAGGTGAGCCCTAGTTGGTGGACTTGGAGCTGGGCGGGATTCAGAGTGGCCATGAAGATTGATTGCCGATTTTAAATAAGTCTAGCATTTAATTTGGATTATTTTTATTATGCTTAAAGTTGTAATAAGGCGCTCTTTTTAATTAATATTATTTTGGGGATTATTAAACTGGTTAGCACTAGGGTTCGTTTTATAAAAACTACTCGTTTTTAAAAGATCACGATGACGCGCAAAGTTTCCGCAAAGTAAATGTTTTTCCAAGAAAATTAATATTTTAAGCAAACGTTTTTCAACCTTAATCATTTTCTTAAGATGGACATAACCAAACGATTTTCTCCAAATTATACGAGATGGTAGAGTGTGGCAATGGCAGTGTGCATGTCTAGGATTGGATCCGAAGGGAGCTTGGTACTTAAGCAGTCCGACGGACTCACCTCCTCTCTTTCCTGGTTTCCTACCTGGTGCACAGCTTCCATTCACTTTAACCTACTTTTAAAAGTGTCTTTTGCAACACCAACTAAGTTTTTCCAAACTAAATAATACGGCATGTTTTGAACGCTTCGATGTGGCGCATCAGATCCGGTAATAACATCTAGGCCGAGTTTGGGGTGTTACATTTAGTGGTATCAAAGCCTGGTTGCAACAACTCGGCTGTGGATCGGGTCCGAAAATCTTTTCAAAAACTTAGGCCTAAGAAGGGTATTTTTGGAAATGGTAAGTTTTTCAAAGAATGTTCAAGTTTTTCTATTGTTGAACAGGGTTAAATCAATATTTTTAAAATAAAAGTGTTTTCAAATGAAATCTTTTTATTTTCGGTAAACAAAAACATGGGTTTTTATGGACTGATAAGGAAGTGGCATACTGAATCCCCGGCACCAAGTCTGTAAGTGTTCTTTTTCTGCTTTAAATATTTATATGAAACTGGACGGGAAATAATACTATAGATAGTACTGAGCCTTAGAGATAGTGTTTTTGAGAATGTAGTATTAGGGCTAGAAAACTGAGACCGTAGCTAAATCGTGATTACGCGAAAATAACTCTGAAACTCTATCTGTTCATAAGACATTCTGTAATAAACAGTGGAACCAGTAAACTACTGTCATAAAATTCATAATCAGATAAATCGTTATGAGTACAAGGGCTACTCGAGGAAGAGGTCATGGTCGAGGCCGAGGTAGCACTCAAGCTGGATTTGCGTCATCTGAACACATGCCAGCTGGCGAGGTACGTCCACCACCGGTTAATGAAAATGGGCCATATGATCGGGCCGTAGGGGACGACGCTTTGTCTCGGCCATGTTGAGGGTTTTCTGAAAGGGTGGCCGGAGCTAATGTCGGGCCCATGAATAGGGGGTCCATTTCTGAACGACTTCGGGCCAACGGAGCTGAGATTTTTAGGGGCGTATCTAGAGTGGCCCCAAATGTGGCTGAGTACTGGTTGGAAGCCACAGAGCGGATCATGGATGACTGGACTGCTCAGTAGAACAGAAGTTGAATGGGGCGGTTTCGTTACTGCAGGATGAAGCATATCAGTGGTGGATTACTGTGAGAGAGGGTACCCAGCGGAGAGGGTAACATGGGAGCTGTTCAAACAGACCTTTAAGGCAAAATATGTTGGAGCTAGCTATGTGGATGCACGCAGAAAGGAGGTCTTGAATCTGACTCAGGGAAATAAGACCATTACTAAATAGGAGGCAGAGTTTCTACGATTGAGTCGGTATGCTAATGGCATCGTTTCCACTGAATACGAGCGCATCGTTCGTTTTGAGGATGTCCTCAGAGATGAGTTAAGGGTGCTCATAGCTCCGTAGAGAGAGCGAAATTTCGCTGCACTGGTAGAGAAGGCTAAGATAGCCGAGGAGGTGAAGCAAACCGAACAGAGGAATCGTGATAAGGATCGGAATCGGTTCAGGAGGGATGCTGGACCAGCGGGTCTGCAAATCAAAATGTTAAGAGAGCTAGGATGGAGGAACCGGTTGAGCAGTTCCGGTGAACACAGGTAGACCACAAGCTTGTGGGGATTGCGGCAGAATGCATCAAGGAGAGTGCTGGAAGCGTTCTGGGCTTGTCTTCGTTGTGGGTCTAAGGAGCATAGGATTAAGGATTGTCCTAGGAGGGCCACTCAGGCTCAGGTGCCGAACAAGGGGCTGTGCGACCGGACTCAACCTGTGAGGGATGGACCGCCGCTGCCAAGAGGTCGTGGACAAGCTCGCGGTGGTAATGGCCGTGGACGTGGGGCACCCGGCAGGGGTATTGGTAACGCGATGCTCGTCAGCCAGCTTTGGTGTATGCTGCTCGTCGCCGCGAGGAGGGTGACGCACCTGATGTCATAACTGGTACGTTTTTTATCTATGGTGTACCTTATACTACTCTGATTGATGTGGGATCAACCCATTCATATGTGGCATATAACATTTCTGGGGCACTGGGTATGCACTTCGAGGAGACTGTGTGTGGGGTGTCCGTGATGAGTCCTTTAGGTCATTCGGTTAAGGTAGAGAAACTCTTTAAGGAGGTGCCTCTGGAGATTCAAGGCAGGGTTTTCTGTGGGGATTTGATGGAGTTACCATTTGAAGAATTCGATTTGATACTAGGGATGGATTGGTTGACCAAGATAAGGCAACTTTAGATTGTGCAGCTAAGAGGATGGTGTAAGGACTGTCAATGATGAAGAGGTAATGATTATTGGAGAACGAAGGGATTACTTATCCAATGTAGTATCGGCATTGAGGGCTGAGAAACTGATGCGCAAGGGATGCGAGGCATATCTGGCTTTGGTAAGCCAAGCTGAAGCGGAGGATCTGACCGTGGAGACCATCAAAACTGTTAGGGAATTCTGGGATGTTTTTCCGGAAGAGCTTCCTGGATTACCTCCGAATCGGGAAGTTGAGTTTGGAATTGATTTGTTGCCTGAAGTAGCTCCAGTATCTATTGCACCCTATAGGATGGCACCGAAGGAGTTAGTGGAACTGAAGGCTCAAATTCAAGAGTTGTTAGACAGAGGCTTCATTAGGCCTAGTGTGTCTCCTTGGGGAGCACCGGTCCTGTTTGTGAAGAAAAAGGACGGAACGATGTGCATGTGCATCGATTATCGCCAGTTGAACAAACTGACGATTCAGAATAAGTATCCACTACCAAGGATTGACAATCTGTTCGATCAACTGAGGGGAGCTTCAGTATTCTCCAAAATCGATCTTCGTTCTGGATACCATCAGCTAAGGGTAAAAGAAGGGGATATTCATAAAACAGCATTTCGAACTCGATATGGACATTATGAGTTTGTGGTCATGCCGTTTGGGCTGACGAACGTACCTGCAGCTTTTATGGATCTGATGAATTGAGTATTCCAACCTTACTTGGATCAGTTCGTAGTCGTCTTTATCGACGATATCCTGGTATACTCTGAAACGGAGGCGAAGCATGATGAGCATCTCCGTATTGTGCTGCAAGTGTTAAGGGAAAAGGAGCTCTATGCGAAATTAAGCAAGTGTGAATTCTGGTTGAGGGAGGTAACTTTCCTTCGGCATGTGGTCTCTGCCGAGGGGATTAAGGTGGATCCTTGTAAAATTGAAGCGATTCTGGAATGGAAGCCACCTAGGTCAGTATCGGAAATTCGGAGTTTCCTAGGGTTGGCAGGTTACTACAGAAGGTTTGTGGAAGGTTTCTCGGTGATGGCGGCACCCTTGACAAAACTCATAAGGAAAGGAGTAACATTTGTCTAGACCAAGATACAGCAAAAAGCTTTTGATCGGTTGAAAAAAATATTGACCGAAGCGCCAGTGTTGATTCAACCGGTGTCTGGGAAGGACTTTACTGTATACAGCGATGCGTCACATGTGGGGTTAGGTTGCGTACTGATGCAAGAGGGCAAGGTGGTCGCTTATGCATCACGACAGCTTAAGGCTCATGAGGTGAATTACCCTACGCATGATTTGGAGCTAGCAGCGGTGATTTTTGCGTTAAAAATTTGGAGACACTACTTATATGAGGAAAAGTGCATCATATACACAGATCATAAAAGCCTAAAGTATCTGTTGACTCAGAAGGAGTTGAACCTTAGGCAACGTAGATGGGTGGAGTTGCTTAAGGATTCTGACTGTTCGATAGAGTACCACCCAGGAAAAGCTAATGTGGTGGCGGATGCATTGAGTCGAAGGGTTGTTACTGATTTGAGAGCCTTATTCGCACGTTTAAGTCTATACAATGATGGAAGCTTGTTGGCAGAACTGCAAGTAAGGCCTGCTTCGACTGAGCAGATTAAGGAAAAACAGTTGAAGGACGATTCATTAGCTTTTCAGTTCCAGCAAGTTAAGAGTGGTGAGAACGAGGATTTTGGGTTGAACAGTGAAGGAGTTCTGAGCTTTCGTGGAAGGATTTGTATTCCAAAGGACCCTGAATTGAGGCAGTTAATTCTAAAAGAGGCTCATGGTGGACTCTGTGCCATGCATCCTGGAGGGAATAAGTTATATCGAGACTTGCGAGAGATGTACTGGTGGCCCGGATTAAAACGAGAGGTGACTGAATTTGTTGGGAAATGTTTGACGTGCCTGCAGGTTAAGGCTAAGCACCAATTGCCTTCGGGATTATTGCAACCTGTGAAAATTCCGTTATGGAAGTGGGAAAGAGTAACAATGGACTTTGTGAGTGGGTTACCTTTGACACCCACCAAGAAAGATTCTGTGTGGGTAGTTGTGGATAGGTTAACAAAATCTGCTCATTTCATACCTGTTCGTACCGACTACTCACTGCAAAAGTTGGCCAAGTTATATGTGGCGGAGGTAGTGCGACTGCATGGGGTGCCAGTGTCGATAATTTCTGATCGAGACCCTAGGTTTACGTCTCAGTTTTGGCGGAAGTTACAGGAAGCGTTGGGTACACGATTGGATTTTAGCACCACTTTTCACCCACAGACAGATGGACAGTCAGAAAGGGTTATTCAAGTTCTGAAAGATATGTTAAGAGGTTGTATCATTGATTTCCGTGGAAGTTGGGAGGACTACTTGCCGTTGGCGGAGTTTGCTTACAATAACAGCTATCAAGCAAGTATTCAAATGGCACCATATGAAGCGCTTTATGGGCGAAGATGTCGTACGCCGACGTGTTGGACAGAGTTGGGTGAAGGACGAGTGCTTGGACCAGAATTTGTGGCAGACACAGAAAGCAAGGTTAGGCTGATAAGGGATCGGTTAAAGGAGGCATCCGATAGACAGAAGTCGTATGCAGATCTGAAGCGCAAGGAGATTGAGTTCGCTATTGGGGATATGGTTTTCTTGAAGGTTTCCCCTTGGAAGAAAATTTTGAGATTTGGTAAGAAGGGTAAGTTGAGCCCACGGTTTATTGGGCCTTACCAAATTGTTTAGTGGGTTGGACCAGTGGCTTATCAGCTAGAGATACCACCAGAACTGCATCGTATCCACGACGTTTTTCATGTATCCATGCTGCGGCGATATCAATCTGACCCAACTCATATCATACCAGTTACAAAGATCGAGGTGCAGTCAGATTTAACTTTCGAAGAGGAACCTGTGCAAATACTAGATCGTGACGTCAAGGTGTTGAGAAGGAAATCAGTTCCACTAGTGAAAGTACTTTGGAGGAACCATGGCAAAGAAGAAGCTACTTGGGAGACTGAGGAGGCTATTCATCAACAGTACCCTCAACTGTTCTAATAAGGTAAAATTTCGTGGTCGAAATTTCTTTAAGGAGGGTAGAGTTGTAGCGTCCTGATTTTCAGATTTATTTGCGGTTTTCAATATTTTGTAAAGATTTTAAAATTTTGTATTTGGATGTGAAATTAATATTTTGGGTAGGTAAATGGGCTTATAGAAGGCCCATGTGTTGGCCAAAACCCGGTTGAATTTTTGAATTTTTGGACTTAGGAGTTAGGGGTTCTGGCTAAGTGTCCCTTAAGTGGAGTGATGAGTAAATTGCATCACTAAAAGAGCCTTGGTAAAGTGGCCAGGGTGATGCCACTAGGCTCCTAAAAAGGTGGCGTGTGGAGCTTTGAGGGAGGCATAGGATCGATTCCCTGTGTTGACAAATGGATGCATTTATTTTAAGTGCAGGAGGGGTAGTGTTGGAGTCCAGGTGGATTCTGCTAGAGGAGAGTTTGGATTAGTCCAAACGCTTGGATTAAGGAGTGATAAAGGGAGAGATTTAAGGGATTAGGAGACAGGATAGGAGTTGGCTGAATATTGGGAATTGAAGGGGGAAAAATCGGCAGAGGGTTTTGAGGTTAGTATTTCGGCACCTAGGGTATTGAGTGGTGCCGTCCTCTTCTGCTCAGACATCACAAGGTTTTCTTTTCTCTCTTTTTCCTCTCTAGCCGAAACTACCACCTCCCCTATTCTTCTTTTTCTATTTTTCTTCTTCAAAACCATTCATCAATTCTGCTGTTCATAAATACTTTTGCTGAATCCATAAAAGCCGAAATCCTGTGATCACTGCTTGTGCCGATTTCTTCAAAGCCAGGTCCTTCTATATTCTTTTGTTTTATTAAATTTACGATTATCTTTTCTTAATCCTAGATACCTGACGACAATTCTACTTCAAGGTCATAGCCTCATATCGTCATCCCCTTCACCACCCAAAAGCCGAAAGTACCATTGGTTTAGGGGCTTATAGCCGAAACTTCTTCAACCCTTGGATTCGGGTTTTACCATTGTTCTAAGGATAAATCTGCGCCAAATTGCGTGGAAATCAAGTAGGAGTAAGGGGTAAGTACTTATCATCTCAGATCTGTTCTTATTTTACGATGTTAGGAAAAGCTGAAATCCCTAAAAAATTAGGGAGGCTGTCGATTTGAGCATAAGGCTTTAAGGGTTTGTAACTGATGTTTTCTTTCGGTGATTAGAGTCTTCTTAAGCGTTGGATCAAAAGCGTGAATTATTGGAGCAATCGGATTCGGAACTAGCTATCGATTTTGGCAAAAAGGTAAGGGTTCAAAGGCTTTTAGGGACATGGTTCGATCATGGATAAGTAAGTTTTGGGGTTTAGTGATTATGGTTTGTAAATAAGAACTGTGCTAATAAATTGTAGGACATCGAAAGGGATCTCAGTAGCAGTCGTCGCGAATCAGGTGTGTACCGAACACCCTTCCTTAGTTCAATTCGGCAAAAGTCGAAATGCCAAAATTCCGGCATTTCATAGGCTTGTGAGTATGCGAACGCTCTCAAGACATAGAGTAATTGTTAGATCTAGCACCGCAAAGTGGTAAGTAAGTTCGTGTGACATTTTAGCGTACTTCGGAAAAAGGGGCCAGTTGGGCCAAAACTGGGCCCAATGGGCTTACGGACCAATAAGGGTAAGAGATGGGCAAAGTAGCATATTAGTTAGATGGTGGGACCAAATTGCATAAAACGGCTAAAAATTACTGAAATAACGTGTGTAGTTGCGTAAGTACGAAATTACCCCTAAAGAGCATAATTACCGAAATACCCCTAGGGTTTAAATTGGCTAAACTGCATGATTGATTAATACTGTATTTTACATGATATGCCTTTATTAATATCTGTTGCATGGGATTGGGGGTATTGATGGAGGAAGTATTGAAAGTGGTTCATCCACGTACTGGAGGCTTTGCCTCAACTTACTGATATTTGAGCAGCGTTCCTGCAACTGTGGAGTGTAGGGCTGGGTGGGTTGAGATATTCCCCACATGGAGTGTAGGGCTAGTACGGGGCAGTGTAGCGGTTGGTGGGTTGAGTAGTCTCCCCAGATGGGTTTGCATGCATTACTACTATTTTTACTTATGTTACTGTACTGGGCCTATGGGCCACACTGTTATGTAAAAAGGGGCTAAGGCCTTGCTACTGTATTCTGAAAAGGGCTTCGGTCCACTGTGTACTGTTATCTGAATAGGGCTTAGGCCCACTGGGCTCGAGCTGATTTGGGCTTTGGATGGGTTTCTGTATACACTGAGTTTTCCCAAACTCACCCCTTCCTCTTCCATCCTTGCAGGTGAGCCCTAGTTGGTGGACTTGGAGCTGGGCGGGATTCAGAGTGGCCATGAAGATTGATTGCCGATTTTAAATAAGTCTAGCATTTAATTTGGATTATTTTTATTATGCTTAAAGTTGTAATAAGGCCGCTCTTTTTAATTAATATTATTTTGGGGATTATTAAACTGGTTAGCACTAGGGTTTGTTTTATAAAAACTACTCGTTTTTAAAAGATCACGATGACGCGCAAAGTTTCCGCAAAGTAAATGTTTTTCCAAGAAAATTAATATTTTAAGCAAACGTTTTTCAACCTTAATCATTTTCTTAAGGTGGACATAACCAAATGATTTTCTCCAAATTATATGAGATGGTAGAGTGTGGCAATGGCAGTGTGCATGTCTAGGATTGGATCCAAAGGGAGCTTGGTACTTAAGCATTCCGACGGACTCACCTCCTCTCTTTCCTGGTTTCCTACCTGGTGCACAGCTTCCATTCACTTTAACCTACTTTTAAAAGTGTCTTTTGCAACACCAACTAAGTTTTTCCAAACTAAGTAATACGGCATGTTTTGAACGCTTCGATGTGGTGCATCAGATCCGGTCATAACGTCTAGGCCGGGTTTGGGGTGTTACACGGGCCCAAACTTGTACTGATACTGTAATGGGCTAAGGCCCTGACTAAAACTGAACCATGACTGAATTAGGCTTAGGCCTAGATTGTATATGCTCACTGTTTGGTTATTTAATGTGGGATTTCACACTGAATTTTTCATATCTCACCCATCTGTTTATTTGTACAGGTGACCCCCAATCGTAGGTGGATCGATACTGCAAGAGACGCAGAGGTGGCCACACAACCGCACATACTTTCGTATTTGATTTTTAAATTATGAGTAATTTTATTTTGGATATTTTATTTGTAATAAGGCCTCTTTGGATTTTATTCTTAATTTTTTATTTAATTTTCTTTAGTTATATCTGTCAGTCTTAGGAACTCAAGTTTTAAAAAGAAACAATGTTTTTACAAAATAAACATAAGAACGCGATTGCTTAAGAAAAACTACTGCTGTAAAACGATATCTTGACATTCAAAAAGTCTTTAAAGTAAATACCTTTTAATTAGGACGCATGTTTAAAATGAACGACATGTTTTTAAATCACCATTAAAGGGTTTTTCAATGATATCACATTTTTTGAAAAACACTTCAATGTGACACCGCAAGATTCGGCCAAAACGTCTACGTCGGGTTTAGGGTGTTACACTTGTAGGCTCGTATTATGGACAAATTGATTGAGTTTGAATGATGAATGTATGAAATGATAGTATGTATGTGAAAATTTTATGTAATTGTGTTGAAGGTCAGGTAATGCTCCGTAATTCTATTCTGGCGTTGAATGAGGGTGAGGAGTGTTACACATAACCTCTTTTCTGATAAGATTTTGGAGGATTAAAATTCCTTCGGGGGAGAGCTGTAACAGCCTGTTTTTAGTCAAATCAGAACAGTGGTTTCGAGACCACAAATCTGAAGTCAAAATAATTATTTTATTATTATTTTAATGTCTATAGCATGATACTATAGTTGTGTGAAATTTGTGTTAAGAAATTTTATTGTATGAATGCTTAATTCGATAAAAAGGACTAAATCGCGTAAAGTGCAAAAGTGCAATTCTAGTAGTTAAAGGTGTTAAATAGCTATGAAATTAAATAGTGGAGGTCCTTATGCTACAAATAGACCATTATTAAGTAAGTGGAAAAAGATGGACATCACTTATGTAAATGTTTAATGTTTAAAATAAGGTTAAATAAGCAATTTGGTTAATTAAATGATAAATTAATAAAAAAAATAGTAATTTTATTCATTCATCATCTTCCTAGCTGAAACTAGGGCATAGAAAAACCATGAAAAGGGTTTGAAGCATTTGGCCTAGTCTCTTTGAGCACGTAAGTCCATTTTTGTTTCGTTTTTAATAATTTTTATGTTTTTGAGATCGTTGCAACTAGGTCTAGCTAGCCCAGGGCCTAATTTGTAGAACTGTTAAAGGTTTAAGATATTTCCATTGATGAATATGTATGAGCTTTAATGATTGATTATATATCATGAATGTTTGATGATAGTTATACAAGTTTTGTTAAGTGATTTTTAGTAAAATGTCCAATTAGGGATTAATTTATGAAGTGTTCAAATTTGGTGGTTAAATTGTGAAATAAATGAAAAATATGGGCTGTTAGGGACCTATTTGAAATTAGGCTAGCATGGGTTGTGTTTGAATTGCATAAATTTGTGACTTTTTGAAATAAGGACTAAATTGTAAAAATGTGAAATATTAGGGGTCAAAAGTGTAAAATGACTTTAAAGTGAATTTTGGTCTAAATTGAATAGAGAGATTATTAAATAAGCTAAATTTGATATTATATAGATGAAGGAAAGTGAAATACGGACTTAGGTCAGGGAAAGAATAAGGTTTTGGATTAATCGACTCGTTTCGCCGTTTTTGCATCCGGGGTAAGTTCGTATGTAATAAGCATTATCTTTATTGTATTTTAAATGCAGAAATATTGCCTAAATAGTGAATTATGATCTTGCAGACACATTTGATGAAGATTCGGCATTGGAAGTCCCGGTTTAACCTCAGGAATAGAGTAGGATACAAATGACATGACATTAGGGGTTACATTGAGTTGGCTTCGGGCCGTGATAAAGGCACTTCGGGTGCGGGGTACATTGAGTTGGCTTCGGGCAATGGCACTTCGGGTGTGAGATTCATTGAGTTGGCTTCGGGCCATGATTATTGGCACTGAGGGTGTGAAACTCTTAAGTATTTGACTTATATTCCAAATGGTTCAACGGGTATATTGAAGATATGAAATGGTGAGAATATATTCGTATCAGAACAGGTATGTACAAAAATTGTATATGCATCAAACTTTTGAAAGAAGTGAACCCATGGTTATATAGATGAATGAATACATGTTAACACTGTGGTTAATTATTATGTGGTATGTTATATGCATGATATGAATAGTAAATTAAATGGTGAGATTTGCTTATTAACTTCATACGAGCTTACTAAGCTTTATTGTAATAACCCATTTTTGGTCAAATCAGAACAGTGGTTTTGAAACCACATATTCGAGTTCAAAAAATTATTTTAATATTATTTTAAGTGTTTACAGCATGATAAGGTGTATGTGTCAAAGTTTTGTGAAGTAATTTTATCGTTTGAATGCTTAATTCGATAAAAAGGACTAAATCGCATAAAATGTAAAAGTGGAGTTCTATAAGCTAAAAGTAAATAATAGCTATAGAAATTTAAAGTAAAGGTATTTATGTTGTAATTAGACCATTAATAGCATGATTGGACATATATGGACATGTATTAAAGTATTTTGATGGTTATTAATTAAGGTTAAAAATGTAAACTAATAAATAAAGGTTAATAAAATAAGATAAAGCCAAAATTTGCTTCATCTTCAAGCTTATTGTCGAATGTGAAGGAGGAAGAAAACCATTTTAGGGCTTGAAACATTCGACTACTTCAAGGTTTAATTGTAAGTCTGTTTTTGTCCCGTTTTTAATAATTTCTATGTTTTTGTGATCTTTGCAACTAGTACTGTAACACCCCAAACTCGGCCTAGACGTCATGGTCGAATCTGGCATGTCACATCAGAGTGTTCTTGAAAAATTGATCCTTTCAGTAAAAATTCGTTACTGAATTTAAATCATTTTATTATTATTTAACGAAAGTTCTTGTCAAAACGTTTACCTTATTATCCATTAGTGTTATAATAAATTGATTTAAAAACACGGTAGCTTTTTTAAGTCTATGAAGTTTAAAACACGTGTCTTAGAAAATAGTAATTGTTTTAAAAAACTCGTCTTTACCTAGACTAGCAATTTAAAAATATATAATCCAAAGCACAATTAAAAATTAAAACCCACGAACAGCCTTATTAAAAAATTAAAAACCCAAAAGTAAAATATAAATTAAATAAAGTCAAATTCAAGACACAGCAGTTGTGTGGCCACCTCTAAGTCCCTCGCAGCACCAAACCGTCTAAAGCTAGGGATTACCTATACAGTAGAAAAGAAAGGGTGAGTTTACGAAAACTCAGTGTGTAATCCCAATATTAAACAAACAGTGAATAACACAGTCTGGGCCTAAGCCCAAATCAGTAACAGTCTGGGCCTAAGCCCTATTCAGTATCAGTACAGTCTGGGCTTAGCCGTATACAGTAATAGTGTGGCCTAAGCCCAATATAGTATCAGTATAGTGTAATGCAATTATGCATCCCACCCAAATCTAGCCAGAACACCACCCGTACCAACCAAACACCGTATGGGGATATAAATCGACCCACCTAGCCAGCACACCAATAACGTAGCAAAGCTGCCAGTAATAAAAATGCAGCATAGCTACCAAAAACAGTAAATATGGCAAAGCCACTAGTAACAATGAAAGTACATAGTTACCAGTACAGTGCTTCCTCCATATCAAAATCCCAACCCCGTGCAGTATGTCGTGTAATAAATATTACGTGTATGCAAGGTCGTACTCAGTACAATCATATATGTAAATCATAAGCACATCATTCATTCGGAACATAAGGGCATAATCATTATTTTACCATATAGGGGTATTATGGTCATTTTACCCTATAGGGGCATTACAGTCATTTTACCCTATAGGGGTATTACAGTCATTTTACCCTACAGGGGCATTACAGTCATTTTACCCTACAGGGGCATTACGGTTATTTTACACTATAGGGGCATTACGGTCATTTTACCCTACAGGGGCATTACGGTCGTTTTACCCTACAGGGGCATTACGGTCATTTTACCCTACAGGGGCATTACGGTCATTTTACCCTACAAGGGCATTACGGTCATTTTACTTATTTTGGGGTTTCAGCTCAGATAACGAAATCTCCAAAGGTTTACAATCCCCTTGAACGACACAGATAACCTAAATGATCATAACGGTGTAAATGGGCCTAAAGCCCATTACTCGGCCCAAGTGGGCCCACATGCTCATGTGGCCCATTTAGCCCAAATTCAGTTACAGCTATGTGACCTACATAGCCCAGTCCAATATTTATCACTTACCATGGATTTAATCTATGTGGGCCCAATGAGGCCCACACAGCCCATTTTGGCCCAACGTGGCCCATAACGGCCCAAGCCCACAAAAACGCTTGTGGTGGCCTTTACAATCTATCGTCCATGATTTATGGGCTTGGTTTACCCCACGAGCGATCGTACGCTCGTGAGGCCTCAAATGCCGAAGTTTCGGCACTTCAACTTTTCGGCTCTTGCCGATTTACAGTAACGAAGGGTGTGGTTACACACCTTTATCGCAGCTCGCACGATTAACCCACAAATGTCGAACCTTCACCCAAGTATGCGATTTAATCTACTTATGATGCTAATTGGAAGATATCTACGCCCCATCCTGCCAAAAGGCTCTATTAACTAAAGGAATCCATTAACTTGAAACGAATAGGCAGGAGGCTTATTCTGGTATCCACTCATTTAAAGGAATATTAAAACTAGAGACAAAAGAATGAGCATTCGGCCAAAATAAGTCCATTTACCCCGATTACTGATTGAATGCTGAAAGAAGGACTTGAACGCCTACGAATATTTGAGCACCCAAACACATGAGAAAGGTCAAAGAGTTAGTAACCCTAAACTGAAACACTCAACTTCATTAGAGAAGAGAACCATCGTAAAAGGACCAAGAACCAAATCAAGAACAAGAAATACTTACCCAAATTCAACTGATAGGAACAGAATAACGAAGTAATAGTCGGCCACTGTCAAAGCCTAAATTCCTAAACAGGCACAAACCCAATGCATTGAGAAGGGAGAAGTATTCGGCTAACTTGAAAAGAAGAGAAATGGTAGAAGGGTAAAGAAGAAATTGAATTCGGCTTATTCTAACCTTAGAAACCATAGAAAAATTGTTGAGAAAAGAAAATAAAAGGTTTGGCTATGCGAGTAAAACCAACAGAATAAAAGAGGGGAAGAAGAAGAAAAGTAAAGTTTGGCTGAAGGGTGAACTAAAATTGAGGAGAGGGGGATACCAGATTCGGCTTTTAGAAAAGAAAGTAAAGAAAGAAAAATGTCCAAATGGTCACAAAGGTAATGCATAAAATTTCCAAAAGAAGAGAAAGAAACCAAAATGCAAAAAGGGAAAAACAACCCGAAATGCCAAAAAGAGAATTCAGCACCTATACACTTTCAACTTGCCGTACATGCACTCCCCAAACCCCTTAGCCGAATTTGCACATACAAGCTACCTAATTCGGCTACAACTCTCCAAGCTTCAAATTCCTTAATTCATTCCACCCTTTTCTCCATAATCCACTCCTTCAAATCCCCAACCACCAACATCCTATCCTTTGATCCTCTCCCCTTTTACCAAGTCCACAACCACTCAATAGAGTTTTAGTCAACCACAAACACTTGCCGCCCCAAGTAGCAAAATAAATATCCTTTTGCATGCAATGGGATTCAAACCCAAGCGCTCTCAGTTGCTCAACATGTCACTTTCCATCAAGCCACAAGGCTCTTTTTGTGACACATTTTACCCACAAATATTTATAAGGCCTACAAGCTAAAGCCAAGGTTCACTTAAGAGGAAAAACTAAAATTTTTGCAAAAGCCCAGACTTGAACCCAGGCTTCTCAAACACTCCCAAACACACCCAAATCACTTAGCCAATAAAGCAGGCATGAAATTTGTGTCACTTTCTTGCTTATCTAAAATATTTATGAGCAGTCTTCTAACCGCTCCCACGCTCAAGGCCCAATACTTCTAGGCCCAATTTCTGGGCGTTGCAAGTACTAGCTAGACCAGGGATTATTTTACAAAACTGTTAAAGATTTTAAAAGTTACCATTGATGAAAATATGTGTTATTCGATATTTGATGATGAAATATGAAATCTTGCTGTTAGATTAACATATTTTGTAAAGTGATTTTGAGTAAAAATACAAAATAGGGATTAAATTGATAAATATTAAACTTTGTGATTAAAATGTGAAATAAATGAAATAATATGGGTTGTTAGTGGTATAATGGTAATTCAGCTAAACATGGGTGTTTTGAAATTATTATGAATTTGTGATTTTATGTAATAAGGACTAAATTGTAAAAATGTGAAAGTTTAAGGGCTAATGTGTAAAATAGCTCAAATGTATATTTTGGATTGAATTAAATAAATAAATGATTAAATTAGTTAATTTTGAATATATTTAGATTAAGAAAAATGAAATTCGGATCTAGATCGGGGGAAATCTAAAGTTATCAACTAAACAACTTATTTCGTAGTTCCCACATTCGAGGTAAGTCTGTATGTAATAAATTTCATTATAAGTGTATTTTAAATGCTTTGATATTGTATAAGTTGTGAATACGAGACTTTGGATAAGTTCGACAATGACTCGATGATAATTCGGCGTTCAAAATCCCAGTTGAACCTTAGGAATAGTTTAGAATACTAGCGGCGTGTCATTAGAGGATATATTGTGTTGGCTTCGGGCAATGATATTAGCACTTCAGGTGTGAGATATACCGATTTGGCTTTTGGCCATGAATATCAGATGGTACAGGTATGTGCATAAAATATATTAGCGTTGAATCAAAGAAATGATGACGAAAGTATATAGTTTTGTGAATGAGTAACTGAAAGGTTTGTTAGTGGATGTGAATTCAGGTACCTATAATCACTTGTTGAATTATGTGTATATGATTATATCGGGTTTATTTCATACGAGCTTACTAAGCATTAAAGCTTAAATAATTTATTTTTCTATGTTTTATAGTGAATTCAAAGCTAGCTTGGATTCGGGGATCGTCGAAGATCGCTTCACACTATCCACTTATTTTTGGTACCTATGAACTTTGGTATTTTAAGTATATGGCATGTATAGGGACTTTGAGTCATGTTGATAATGTTACGGTAATGATTTTGGCCAATTGAATTGGCTTGTAAATGTACATGTTTTGGTTTGTATATATAGCCTTGAGTAATGGCTTATTTGGGTTATTTTGGTATGGTTGAATCATGAATTGATATATGTGTTTATGCTTTGTGATATGAATTGTATGATGGTTGCGTGATGCTTGATGGCTATAGGTAATATAAGTGTTCAAATGTTTGATTTGTGAATATTGGTATACTTGTGAAATTAGGCCAAGTAATGCATAATTAAGTTTGGTCACTTTGATGTTTTAAGTAATTGGTATTTGGTATATTTTAAATGAGTAAAACATGAGTTTATAAGTATGTTGGTTGTTAGTATTGAAAATGGTATGATTTAGCCTTGATTGAGGCTAAAATAAATATTCATTTATGCTATGAATTTGCACCATTTGGGTTGTGTATGTACGTACAATTTTGGGTGGTAAATTGGCTTGGTAAATAGCCTATTTTTGTCCACACGGGTCTGTCTCTCAACTCTGTGTGAGGTACGGTTATGTTGCATGGTCGTGTGTCCCCTGGTGTTTTAGAAATCAAGTCAGTATGCTCTACACGGCCTCACACACGGATGTGTGACTTGGCCGTGTGGCATAAATTAGTATACCCTATAGGTTTGGCATGGCCTAGGACACGGGCATGTGTGGCCACTTTGAAGGGCACACGGGCTAGACACACAGGCGTGTGGTTGGCCATTTGTCCCAAGTCAGTAGGCTCACTTGTTTGGGCACGGGGTAGGACACGGGCTGGGACACGGCCATGTGCTCCCATTTTGAATGTCCACACGGCCTATGACACGGGAGTGTCTGGTGGCCGTGTGAGACACACGGCCTGGCTAGACGGGCTTGTGTCCCCTATTTTCAGAAAAACTTTCAAGGTTTCCTAAGTTTTCAGTTTAGTCCTGACCACCCCAAAAACATATTTAGGGCCTTGTAGGCTCGTATTAGGGACAAATTGATTGAGATTGAATGATGAATGTATGAATTTATTAAATGTGTGTGATAAGCATGTTCAAATGTGTTGTAAGTCTGGTAATGCTACGTAACCCTATTTCGGCAATGAATACAGGTGAGGGGTGTCACATTTATTGATATTAGAGCTACGGTTTAGTCAATTCTAGGACTACCGTAGCGAATATGAGAGTCTAGCTATACATGCCATATATAAACTATTATAATGTGATGACTCCTGACATTTTAAAAATGTGTTTTCAATAGTAAATGGATCCCAATCGAGCTATAGCTGATGAGGTTGAAAGTAATGCGCTAGCTCCCGCTCAAGGGACAGCGCCTTCTGAATCTAGACCCGTATCGAGTAGCCAGGGAGGAGAAGCTAAAGAAGCCTTCTTCCAAATGATGAACAAATGGTTCACACAATATATCCAAACGGACCCGACTGCTCAACAACCTCTACCCCCTCCTAACTCCCAAATAGTTCCCGTAGCTCTTCAAGGTATAGAACTTTTAAGATTGAATAAGCCTTTAGTTAATAAGATCTGTAAACACATGACTGAGGAGTTCAGAGCTAATGTTGACGATGATCCTAAGAAAGTCAAGTTTTGGCTTGAAAATACTATCAAAGTATCTGATGTGCTTTCTTACACACTGGCGAAGTGTTTAAAATGTGTTATATCACTTCTGAGGGACACCGCATACTAGTGGTGGAATACATTAGTATCAGTGGTGCCGAGAGAGAGAGTCACTTGGGAGTTCTTTCAGACCGAGTTTCAGAAGAAATATATAAGCCAACGGTTTCTAGATCAAAAGCACAAAGAATTTTTAGAATTGAAACATGGTCATATGACTGTAACCAAGTATGAGAAGAATTTGTACGATTGGATAAATATGTTCAAGAGTATGTTTCTACTGAAGAGATCATGTGCGAGCGATTTGTTGACAGGCTAAACGAAGACATTAAACTTTTGGTCAAAATTTTATATTTGAAAGAATCTGTTGTATTAGTTGACCAGGCTTGTAAAGCCGAAGACTTTAGCCGAGAAAAGAGGAAAGCTAGTTCAGAAGCTAGAGATTTAAGGAAATGACCAATGAATAAATCTTATCATTCTTCATCAAAGAAATCCTGAGATTCATATAGTTGATCGAATGCATCAGTGGGATACTAGAATATAGATCGGGGAAATCAATATGTGAGTTATAAAGCTCAAGAAACTTTCGTCTCGAGCATTGGTAGTGTGAGAAATAATAAACCTGAGTGTCAACAGTGTGGAAGGAAACATTTTGGAGACTGTTGCAATAAGAGTAGTAAAGCTTGTTTTAAATGTGGCTCGCCAGATCATTTTATTTGAGATTTCCCAGAGTTATCCGATAAAGATAAATTTCAGAATGCAAGACCAAGTAATAAAACTGCGAGAGGGAGACCACCGAGGAATACGGGGAATGTGTCTAGTGGCAGAGGTGTAACACCCCTTACCCATATCCGACATTGGGACAGGGTCTGAGGTGTTACCAGACTCAAACATAAACATTCATACAAAATCGGGCCATAAAATTTCATCTAATTTAAAACCATTTGTACACAAGCATATTCTCCCTTATACAGGCCTACGAGGCCCAAAACATACATCGGGTGTAGTTTGGGCCTAAATTGAGAACTTTCAGAACTTTTACAACACATAAAAAATTTTCTTATTTTAGAGGGTCACACGCCTGTGTAGGTAGGCCGTGTGGTCACACACACCCATGTGGCTTAGGACATGCCTATGTCTTCAACCTGTGTAACTCTCTGTTTATGAAGTCATCAACAAATTAGGGCCACACAGCCAAGTCACACGCCCATGTGCTAGGCTATATGGTGAATTAAATTTTCTTGAATTTTCATAAATGTGGTGCAGATTTCACATGGCTTGGGCACACGCCCATGCCCTAAGGCCGTGTTTCTCACATGGCCGAGACACACAGTCGTGTCTCTGTAACACCCCTATCCCGTAACCATCGCCGGAATAGGTAAGGGGCATTACTGGACTTGTAACTCATGTCAGAACAGTAAAATTTTGAACTTTTTCTTCAAATAAAGATCATTCATTTAAATAAGTACTAAGCACAGCCAGGGATAAAATTTAAACTTCTCTAAGTAAACATTCAAAAGATGCCATTTTCGCATGGCTTATATACATTAACCAAAAATATTCTTCCGCCACTAGTCTATTCTATACATGCCATAAAATAATTCTAAACGTAACAGTGACAAGCAATGGATAATGATAGTGTGACTAGTTGCTGACGATCCCCGAGCCTGTAGCTTCGAAATGAGATCTATAAAACAGAGAAAACAAAGTAAACGGAGTAAGCATTACAATGCTTAGTAAGTTTTAAGCAGTGTCAACAGATAACAATCAAATTATAACATAGTTGTTCGTATTTTTATTTCACTCTTCCTTCGGGCATACCATCCCCTTTACCGAATATGCACATCTCATCATATACAATAGGCAGATAAACTTTCACATAAAAGTGAGCTCATGTGACATAGATATATTGTATAATTTCACATAACCTCACACTGATCCGATGTCACATAATCATAGGAATAGTCTCATAGATTGCTCTCGTATGCATCACATAACTACCTTATGATTTAGTTCAAATCAAGCTCACATATAAACTTGGAGTACATACCTGTTTAACCTTTCGCATTGAATATATTTATAAGCAATTCTTATTACGAAGTCTTATAGCTTTAACCTGTACTCGGATTATCGGCGAAACCTTTAGCTCAGACGAAATCTCCACACGAAGTTATCGGGTCTTACCCGGACAAAATCTCCACACTTAGTCATCGGGTCTTACCCAGACATAATCTCTGTAACACCCCGTACCCGAGACCGTTGCCGGAGTTGAACACGAGGTGCTAACAGACATAATACATTTATTTTCACAGTCCATTTGAAAATTTTCCAGACAAGCTGGTTACTGCATCACTGTCGTCTTAAAAATCATATCTTGAGTTTCAAAACTCAAAAACCAGTTTCGTAATTTTTTCCTGAATCTAGACTCATATGTTCATCTACAAATTGTTTTCTAGAATTTTTGGTTGAGCAAATTAGTACATTTTATTAGTTAAAGTCCCCCCTGTTTCAGGGTTCGACTACACTGACCTTTGCGCATTACGACTTGGATATCTCCCTTCACAGGGCTTCAATACTGATGCCATTTGTTTCTAATGAAACTAGACTCAACAAGGAATCTATACATATAAGGCATGACTTCTAATTATCTCTGGTTAATTTATAATGAATTTACAAAGTCGGAATAGGGAATCCAGAAACCGTTCTGTCCCTGTTTCACGAAAACTTTAACATCTCATAATATACTGTTCATATGACCATTCTGTTACTTTCCTATGAAAATAGATTCATCAAGGTTAGATTACATAATTTATTCACTATTTAATTCCATTCCGACTATTTTTAGTGATTTTTCACATCCACATCACTGCTGCTGCCAGCATCAGCCTTTAGGGTAAACTTTACCTATTACATAGTTTCCATGATTCAACTAGCCCTTTAGCATATATAGCACAAAATATGATCATGATTAACCATTCCAATGGCTAATCGTTCCCAAACATTTCCATACCTCTTAATGAACATCATACAAGACGATTATAATATTAAGCTCAAAGTGTATATAAGCCATTTTCGCATGGCTATCCGAATTTATCCAAAACCAAAGGGTCCATGACCAACAGCAAAAAGGGGTAGTCCTATACATGCCATTTCAAAGTTCAACCAAAAGTGTACCAAAAGGGGCTTTGATAGTGTGGGAGACTTCGACTTCAATAATCCCGAGTCCGATAGCTGACGAACCAAAATCTATAAAACAGAAATTCATAGAACGGAGTAAGCATTTAATGCTTAGTAAGTTTCGAGCAATGAAATTAAGCACAATTGAAGTATGGCATTCATATAACTAAACGGATAATTCCATATATACATATTCTCAAATCATTCCTACTTCACATTCCAACCCCTATATTCATACATAAGGGATCATCTTAGTCAAAGGCCGGAAGCTCATTACTCGACTGAGCAGATAATATTCGAAAGAAATCAACTATTCCAATGCACATACGAAACATACCTCATTGTTGGGATTTTACGAGCGTATTAATTGAAATTATTATAGCAAGATCGCTCATTCCCAAATCACGTACCTTCGGAGTTTAACCGGATATAGCTACTCGCTCGAATGCCTTCGGGGCATCGCCCGGTTATAGTAACTTGCACCAATGCCTTCGGGACTTAGCCCGGATTTGGTAACTCGCACAAATGCCTTCGGGACTTAGCCCGGATTTGGTAACTCGCACAAATGCCTTCGGGACTTAGCCCGGATTTAGTAGCTCGCACAAATGCCTTCGGGACTTAGCCCGGTTATCATCCGAATATCCATACACATATCAATAAATCATGACACATCTATATTTCATTTTCATAACTAGGATTCAATCACAAGTCGCTTATCGAGCATAATCATTTTCGGCTCAATAGCCACATACAAAGAGCATGATTTTGGTTTGCTTAAAACATGATCTAATCAAATCATAATCTAAGTTCCATTACTCGAAAACTTACCTCGGATGTGGTCGAACGTTTTCGGCGGCTATTCGATAACTTTTTCCTTCCCCTTATCCAACTGTGGTCCTCTAAGCTCTTGAGCTAATTCAAACAAATTTAACTTATTAAAGTCTCATTATGCTAGCTTATGGCCGAATATGACAAGGAGCTTGATAGGTCATATGGCCACCTTTTAGCTCAAATACACAATGGTCATGCGCATTTTTAATCACATTAAGCAATTTAACACAATTCATTTGAACATCAAAAGAGAACCTCAAGGTACTTAGCCCATATATACATTAGGCATTAAAGTCACATATATATATGGAAATCATGAATCAAACTCAACATTTTAGCCCCCACTCTCTTTTAGCCGATTATCTAAGCCAAGATAAAGCCATCAATATGCTTGCCTCTAACTGAACACATGCAACAACAACCTACCTCATGTGGCCGAATATACATGTCTAAGTTGAGGCCGAGTATATGCTAAATACTTCCTACAAATATGGTTACTTGTATTGACTACATACCATTTTGTTTCAAATTCAAAACTCGGCTAATACACATATACACACTAGTAAATCAAACACTAACATTTGCACTTCACCTTACTACCATTTCTCATCTAAATAACGTGAACAACAACCACATATCTCTTCTACTTCCTACCATGGCCGAATGCATCACAACACCATACCATTTCAATTTTGGTCATGGTTAAACAAAGAACTTAATGTCTCACTCAAAAATGCTAAAAAGAAGATTCAAGAGTCATCAATCCACCATCACATGCATCATTACAAAGCTTCACTTTTAGCATGGAAATGACATCAACACAAATCCACCTTAGCCGAATATCATCTCCATGACATAGTAAAGATTTGAACCATGGGCTAGTTAGAACTCAAGCTAACTACTAAAAACATGCATGAATCTCATGGCACAACATCAAACCTACCTTAACCTAGATACAAGTATGGCCGAACCTCTTCCTAAGCCTCTTCCAAGCCGATCATGAAGCAAGAGCTCCTTCATTCTTCCTTAGAACTTTCGGCCAAAAGAAATGAAAAAGGATGGACACTTTTTTTTTTGTTTTCTTTTCTTCTTTCTCTAGTCACGGCAATGGGGGGGCAACCACACACAATTTTTTTTTGTCATCATTTACCTTCCCATTATTATTTTATCATTTCTAACATAAACCATTGACACAACATGTTTTATGACATGTTTTGCCCATCACCCTTTGTCATGGCCGGCCACTAGTAATTAAATGGGGAAAATTGACATGCAAGTCCTCCCTTTTGATTACATGCACTATTAGATCCTTATAGATTAGCCTATCACATTTCAAAAGTGTCACACAAGTCCTATTGACTAAATTCACATGTAATTTACTAAATCGAAACTTAAAACTTTCACACATTCATAATCACATATTTTAGACAATAAATATCATATTCAAATAATTCGGTGACTCGGTTTAGCGGTCCCGAAACCGCTTTCCGACTAGGGTCACTTTAGGGCTGTCACAATCTACACACGTAGTCATCGGGTCTTACCCGGGATATATTTCCAAGTTTCATGTACATTTAATCACTTGTTACAACATTCACATCGACTGTCATATTTGTAATTCATTTGCCTCATTAAATATCTAATAATACACACCTTTCACATTTGGTCGTTCGGCCACAACATACGCACATCGCCTACATATTTCACACTAGCCATTCGGCTTTACCACATATATATACATATCTCATACATATTTCACATTAGCCATTCGACTTTACCACATATATGCATGTTCATATTCATCACATTGGCCATTCGGCCTTATCACACATATGCATGCTCACATTCATCACATTGGCCATTCGGCCTTATCACATATATGCATGCTCACATTCATCACATTGGCCATTCGGCCTTATCACATATATGCATGTTCACATTCATCACATTGGCCATTCGGCCTTATCTCATATATACACATTCACATTCATCACATAAAATCCTAAATCAAAATATAAATTTTCATGTATTCACATCACAATTATCCAAATCTACTTCACATACCACATATACTACCATGTATACACTTTGTCTTGGCCGAATCTACATCAATCATTTTCCAATGAATAATTCAATTTCATGCCATACTATCATTTCATATTCGAATACTCATGAACTTACAATTTCACAAATTTTAATATCCAAGATCCATCTAACACTCATATATCGTTTTACAATATCACGGTTTAGAATTCACGTATGGGTTTAATCGATAGCTTATGAGCAACTAAAACAAGTTTTATCCATGTTTACAACAAAATCACATATTCACTACGAGCTGTTTTCCTGAGCAATAGTCACTAAATTATTTATAACTGGAGCTACAAAACTCCAAATCACTTGCCGTTAATTTTCCATGAATAAAGACTCGTATCTCTTCCATCCATAAAATTTCCAGAATTTTAGGTTTGGACAATCAATACCAGATATTTCTTAAAGTTTTCCCCTATTTCACTGTTTTACTAATCTCACCACTCTTCACTACGAATCAGATTTTTCATTGTACAGAATTTAAAATGTGTTCTATTTGATTTCATTTGAAACTAGACTCATTAAGGAGTCTAAGCATATAAATTTTATCTTATAACCATTTTTGTACAAATTATAATGATTTTCTAAAAACAGAACAGGGGATTTCGGAGTCATTCTGACACTGTCCCACACAACTTTAAATATCTCTTTATAGGAAATTTCTTTGCTTACACGGTCTCTTTTATAAGAAACTAGACTAACTAACCTTTGATTACATATTTTGTTCAGCCTATAATTCCACACCAAAAATTTATAGTGATTTTCTAAAATCACGTTACTGCTGCTGTCCAAAGCAAATTATTACAATTTGCTCTTAAATTTCCAAGTCCAAACACTTATGAACTTACCATTTGAGTTTAAGACATATCATGGCCACATCATATCTTATTAAATAAACTCATTATGTCCTATTATGATTGAATTTACTCAACGTTTAATCACTTAAAACTTACCTCGGAAGCGGTCGACGACTAGATATCCACGGCTATTCGTTTACTTTCTCTTTTCCCCTATCCGAATTTGATCCTCTTTGCTCTTGGGCTTAATATAAACGAATGAATTTGTTTAATCATTTCAAACATTAAAAGCTCTTTTAAAGCACTTAACCCTTATACTCAATAATGAACCAAACCATATAGCTAATTATTTTATCACATCACCTTAAGCACACATATTAACTATTCTACACCCATTTCACATGCCAAGTTAAAATAAAAAAATGCATACACACTAATAATTTAATTACTCATTTCAACCTTATAGGGTAACTTCAATGCATTATGTATATACCATTTGCCATACACGTACCACATTTTTAACAAGCCGAAATTACTCCTACATATTTCCATTATAATTATTTCATAGATATAAAACATAGCTGAAAAATCTTTAGCCTAAATGCGTATAATAACACCCAAATCATCAACTATTTTAACGAACATGACACAAAAGATTAACTAAAACTCCATTCAATTTTAAGGTATTAACCCTACTAAACTCATACCATGACCATATCTAATCGAATTCAAGTAGAGGATTAATTACAACCATGTACACCAATATATAATTATAATATGTTTTAATATCTTATATATGCCATTCGGCCCTAACCACACAACTTAGCTTTTATAATAAACCTTATCTTAACCGAATGTACATATATATATATACTCAAAATAGCATTCGATTTCAAAGGCATATTAACACCATATAACCGAATGTTCCTAGACTAATATACATATACTCATAAATCCAACTTTAAAAACTCATACTTATACATAGCATATAACCGAAAATACTTCATGAATCCACCTACATTTACATTATTATCATATATAGAATTTGCATTTAATATCAAATAACAACTTAACTTACTTTCAATTAGGTAATCAAATACTTTATACCCAATCATTTAACAACTAAAATAATAAACCACAACATTCAAATTCATCTTATTCTTCTCCCATTTGACCGAATGAACATTTATCAAATGAAAATTCAACTAAACAACAATATTTTTCTATCTAAAATGTATATACACTCATACGGCAACCTTCAATTTATACTTTTCAACCATGAATTCTACTCATTCAAACATCATTTAAGCTACTTAACAAATAATTAACATCTTTCAAAAAAACTTATCAAAATGACACCAATTTAGCACTTGCCGAATGGACCTTTCTCTATTGATGCATGAAATTAAACCATGGGTTAAATAAGTTATGCACTTATCAATCTAATCTCATAGTCCATAAAAAAATAATCACAATGCATACCTTAAACTAGGATAGCCAAGGCCGAATACCTTGGTTTTTCCTCTTCAATATTCCTTTTCCCAAATTCGGCAACCAAGAAGAAAGATGAGCATGTAATTTTTTTCTTTTGTTATCTTTCTTCCATTCACGGAAATGGAGGGGGGGCATGGGTGAGACAATTTTTTTTTCATCACTCCTCCCTTTGCATTACTTTAATCCTAACCCCTTTTTTTATTCTTTCTAACATAACACACTACACAACATGTTTCCACCCATAGCATGGCCGGCCACTATGCTCTAATTTTGGGTAATTTGACATGCAAACCCATCATTTTCATAACATGCATTATTAGGCCACTTTACATTTGCCTAGCACATTTCTAAATTTTCTCACATAAGTCCTATTTGATAAAATTCACTTACAATTAACAAAATTCAAACATGAAATTTTCACACATGCATATATAAATATAATAAGCATCAACTATGACGGTTAATTATTTTTATGACTCGATTTAGTGGTCCCAAAACCGCTTTTCGACTAGGGTCACTTTAAGGGTGTCACAGTTTCTACCTGTGTGTTTACTACTGGGCATTCTGTTTGGGCTAATTAGGGTGCATGGGACACACAGCCGAATCATACGCCCATGGGCAGACCGTGTGTCATACATGGTCTAAACACATGCCCATGTGCCTACTTGTGTGGACAACATTTAGGCTATTTTCCAAGCCAATTGCCACTCTTATTTGCATAAACACATACATGACTTCAAAGGCACTTAACATGGTATAATAGCACTTAAACATACACAAACAAGACATGATCATGATCATTTTGTCTTTACTTATTCATGCATACGACTTAATTCTTTGTCAAGCCCAACTCACCAATTCTCATTTAAGTTATGGTTATCATCATATTAAACAAATCCCAATTAAATCATCAAGCATTTATAACCATAACACATCTCATCACATACACACAACCACCAACCACATCACAATTTCATGGGCACATGTATGCTTGAATAAATAGGCTTACAACCCAATAATCATTATAAGCCATATCTCATGGCCTTATACAAAATGAATCAAATATCATCATAAGCCAACATATTTGGCTAACCAATATGACAAAAAACAAAAGACCAAGTCCTTATACATGCCATGCTTAAAATGTTAAGACTAACTATACCCAAATGTCTAATTGATAGAGTGATCGAGTCTCCGATGTCCTTCAATCCTCGAGTTAGCTTGGCGATACTATAAGAAAATGGAAAGGAAGGTGAGTAAGCTTAAAGCTTAGTAAGTTCACATGCAAATAAGTAGCAACATAATCAAGAATATTATACAATTAACATAGCATAATACACATATATGTCATCATAGCTTCATAGGCATAACTTACTCATTTTCAATCTCACCAAAAGTTCATCAAATATCGAGCTTATTCATATGATTTTTTCATACATACTTGTACCAACTCGTAACACATTCTCATAATTCCTCATCTTTGACTTACTTGTCGAATAACCCAATGACTTACTCGTTGAACACTTGGAATACTATTAGATACAAGGAAATCTTACACATAGTGTTTCATACATAGCCACATGCTACCTCATATCACATATCACACATTGCTCGCTTTAGAGCTAATCACGCGCCTATTCACACAAGCTGACAGTCAGGATGTAACTACACGGGCTGTTCACACAAGTTGACCCGTACCCGCAACACATGCTAGGCTACCCAGCCACCGATAGACGTACAAGACCAGCACCCGGATCACATTACATACATCACATAATCTCATGAGCTCATAATCACATAGTTCCTAGTGACATGTCACGTTGTATCCTAAATTATTCCTAAAGTTCAAACAGGATTTTCTCAATGTCACATCTTTGTCGAACTCATTCACAATGTCATTCACATAGACCATAACGTCGTTCATACAGTAATCATAACAATCAAACATAGAAACTCATATATTCATAAAACATTAAAACATGATACAACATTGCATTATTTACACATGAACTTACCTCGGTACAAAAATAGTAAAAATGGATCAAATCATCATACACCTTGTTTTTCCTCCGATCAAGGTCCGTTCCTTGTTTTTCTTGCTCTAGAATACCAAATTTTGCTTATTTAATACACACATTATTCAATCCAGTCCATAACTAATACTTTGACAAAATAACCTTTTTACCCCTAACTTTTTACATATTTACAACTTAGTCCCTAGGCTCATAAAATGAAATGTACTCATTTTCTTTATTGCTCAAGCCTAGCCGACCCAGACAAATGCTCTTATCAGCCGACATTTTTCATCAAAATTAGATTATTACTACATATTTTACATCTTTTACAAATAAGTACTTTTTATGCATTTACATCGAAAACCACTTAGTAAAATATGTTCAACACACATCAAACTTTCATAATCTACCATGAAACATCAAAATACATACATGTCACACATGGGTAGATTTTTGAACATGAACCCTAGCTCAAATAAATGGTAGAAATAGCTAGATCGGTTATGTATAAAAGTTAATAAAATAAAACATAAAGAAAAATTTTGCATGTTCATATTTTATTTTGATGGTCGAATATGGAGAAGAAAGAAACCATCTTGAAGCTTTGGAGGTCGGCACTTAGGAGGCTTGATTCGGGTATGTGTTTTGCTTGGTTTTTGATAATTTTTACGTTTTTGAGATCGTTACTTCGAATATTACTTAGCCCATGCTTCAATTTTCAAAATTGATAATGAATTTGAGATTTTCCATTATTGATAAGGTGATGAAATTGTTGTTTGATGAGAATAATAAATCTTTGATGTTTGATTTTCATGTTTAATTAAGCGATTTTTGATAAAAATATGTAATAAGGACTAAACGGAGAATTTTTTAAATTGAAGGGTCAAAATATGAAATAAATAAAAGAAATGGGTTGCTAGAGACCTAAGGCAAATTCGGCCTAACATGGGTTTGATGAAATTTTGAGTAATTTGTGTTATTTTGAAATAGGGACTACATTGTGAAAATGTGAAATGTTAGGCGCTAAAATTCAAAATGCCCAAGTTATGTGTTATTCGATAAAATTTAATGAAATTTTGAATACGTAAGTTAATTTTGATATTAATTGGATTGGTAAAAGCAAAATTTGGATCTAGATCGAGGGAAAATCAAAGTATCGGATTAGTCAACTTAATTTGTCATTATTGGGAACAAGGTAAGTTCATATTTTAATAAACGTTACGAAATCATATTATAAATGCATAATATTTGTATTATTGAATTCAATGCCGAATGGTAATACAAATATATGTATTTTGAATAAGTTTTATGTATGTTATTATGATATTGAATTGTTCGAGAAGTAGAATATATGAATACGAGAAAGTTCTGATAATGTGACAACATCTGAAAAGCCCCGTACGAACCATAGGAATAGTTAGGATACATATGTCATGACATAGATTCTGATATGCGTTATCGTGTAAGACCACATCTGGGATGTTGGCATCAATTTGTGATTTACGTGTAAGGCCATGTCTGAGACATTGGCATCGTATATGATTTCGTGTAAGACCTTGTCTGGGACAGTGGCATCAATATTTGATTACATGTAAGACCACGTCTAAGACGTTGGCATTGTACGATCTTATAAGTTATCCAAGTATCCTTATTGATTCTGACCGGTTCAACAGGTATTCCGAGAAATAAATGATTAAGTGAAAGACATTCTGATTCAGGTACGTTGAAATGTATACAACATTTGAAAATGAAAGGTAAGTATATATATGCAAAGAATGTTATGTGATGTATATGGAAATGTAATGTGAATATGTATAAATGAAACATGAATAAATGAATAAGATATGGTTTATAAAGTGGCATACGTGAAATTGTCAGATGTTATATGTATGAAAGGTGAAATTGAGTATAAATGACGATATGAGATTTATGTGTATATATATATGATTAGATGTGTTATTTCCATAATGTGCTCATTTGGCTATATAAAAATGTGAATTGAATGATATAGAAGAATTGAGTTGAATAAGCTTGTGAAAGCTAAAGTTTTTGAAGTAAGCAAGTATAATATTGGATGATGATAATTCGATATGAGAACATGTTTTATAACTTGGAAAAGTTGTATGAGATAACATATCATGCATATGGCTTTGTAATGAAATTATTTATTATGTTAAGTTTATTAAGATACAAGCTTACTAAGCTTTAAAGCTTACTCTATGTGCATTTCTCCTATGTTTATAGAGTTACGGAGACTTGCTCAGGTTGGAAGTCGAAGGAGATCCCATCACACTATTCGGTTATCGTTTCGGTAAATTAAAGTTTTGAACTTTAGTTATGTGGCATGTATAGGCTAATTTTGATATAGTTGATTTTGGAATTAGTATATGTATATAGCCATGTGGAAATGGCTTTTTCATGATACAAATGTTGGTATTTATATTCAGCCACATTATAAGCTTAATTTAAGAGGTATGATTCATGGTAAATATGTGGTGATGTTGGTTACATGAAATCGATTTTGAGTAATGATTTGTAAGGTTTATAATTAGTTTATTATGGTAAAATTGATTCATAGTATGTATTACATTTATGGATTGTTATATTTTGGTTTAAGTGAAGTAAATATGGCTGATGGTGTGATTAGGTTGTGGTTCATTATTGACTTGTTTGGTTGTATAATTTATCTTGTGAATTGGTTTGGCAGTAATAAATAATAAGTATGCTTTGCGATCGTAAGGCTATTTTATAATGTGTTGTGACATTAACTTAGCTAACTGAATTGATGAGAAATGAATTGGATATGTATAGGTAATATTGACATGTGATTTAGCACATAAGTTTTGTATATTGGTTCGGCAATTGAGCTAGAAAATAGCTATTCATAGCATGCTAACTATGCACTTATATATAGATGGTATTAAAAGAATATTAGTCCATTTGGTAAGGTTGGTTTTTAGTTCATGTATGGATGCTTGTTAAGCCATATGTTATGTTTTGATTTTGACTTAATATTAAATGCACTTATGACTATGTTGTTTAAAATCTGTATTTGACTATTCTGTGAAGTTGGTTTTGCCAAATATGCAAAAAGGACCATAAGCCATGTGATATGAATTATTCTATTTGATATGTGCATGAATTGAAGTAATAAGTTCGATAATTAGCTTATGAAATATACGTAATGTTATATGCTCGGTTATAAGTTAAGCATTAGATTATCATGATTCATTGGATATAATGTTTGAATATTACTTTGGGAAATGTATGAATGGCTGTCTATTAATTGGTTTGAAATGAATCATAATGAGATGGATTAGATATGCATGAGCAGTGGAGGAAATGTGGCTTAAATCAAGCCAAATTTTATACCACATGGTCTGGACACACGGGCGTGTATGACTACCCGCGTGATCAAGTCAGTATGTATGCCCTGTTTTGCCACGACCTAGACACACAGGTGTGTCTATTTCCATGTGAGGTACAAGGCCTGTTCACACAAGCGTGTGACCTTAATAACTTTGAAAAATGTTTAAGTATCAAAAAATTTTGTATTTGTTCTGTTTAGCCCCTTTCCCTTTCTAATGTATGTTTTAGGTCTCGTTGACCTATATAAGGGACTCTGTAATGATTTTTGATTATGTTAATTTGATGATTATGAAATGTTTGTGAATTATTCTAATTTGTCCAGTAACGCCTTTAACCCTAGTCCGACGACGGATACGGGTTAGGGGTGTTACAAAGCTAACATAATAATTAATTGAAATAATAGAACTTTATTTATACTGAAGTTTAGCATACTTAACAAAATTTCCAATTATTGAACAAAATATATCCTAATCATAATTAAAAGAAAAATTTATTCTAAGTGGAAATAATTCAAAATTTTTGGTCCCCCTACTTAAGATGAACAATGTGTAACGCCCCGATTTTTGGGCCTGGAAGTATTGGGCCTTAAGTCTGGGTTCGGGTGGAAAATGGCCCGATAATTTGGATGTTATTATTATTTCATATGTTTAGTTTAGTAATTAACTAAATTACGAAGGGTTTATGGTGTGGAAAAAAAAGGCCCAAGAGTAAATTTAATTCGAGGCAATTCCTGAATTTTAATTTTGGGAGAGAGGGTTCTGGCGATATGGGCTTTTAAAGTTGAGGTGGTAAAATAGGACACAAATAAGGCCTTGGTAAAGTGGCAAGGTGGTTCCACTAAGTTCCTAAAAAAAATGGCGTCTGGGAAGGAATTAAAGGTCCAGGGTTCAAGTTGCAAGGTAGGCATATTGTTACTTTTTAATTTTAGGCATGTGCCGGGCATGTGATCACTTAAGTTAATTTCGAAAAGGGCCTTAGGGAGGTTGGGCTGATTGTTTTAGTTGATATTAGGGTTAGGTTCTTTTCTTTTTCTGTCTTGGAGAGTTAGGGTTAGCCACCTGAAAGCTTTCACTGTCATTCATCATTTCTGAGTTCTCACAAAAGCCGAAAACGCAAATTCCTTCTCCTTGGTGCCGATTTCTTCTTCCTCTCTTTTTCCTCCATTTTCTTTCTTCCTTTTTTCTTCTTCTTCTACTCGAAACCTTCTGATCACTTTACTCACCTCCTCTGTCAATCCCATCCTCCACAAAACCTCCATAGCCGATTGCCATAAAAGCCGAAATCCTGAAAACTCACTTCTTGTGCCAATTTCTCCAAGCCAAAATCCTTCAGTTATTTTTGTTCTTTTTGATCAAATTTCATCTTTTCTAAACCCTTAGAATCTGTCGGCAACATTACTTCAAAGTTATAGCCTTAAATCATCATCTTCTTCATCACTTAAAAAGATGAAATACTATAGATTTAGGGACTTATAGCCAAAATTTCAAATCTCCTGGATTCGAGCTCTACTATCATTTAGAGGATAGATCTGCATCAGATCTGCGTAGAAATCAAAGAGGAATAAGTGGTAAGTACTCATCACCTCAGATCTAGTATTATTTTACAATTTGGAAAAGTCGAAGTCCCTAAAAGCTAGGGAGGCTATCGATTTGGGCATAGGGCTTTAAGGGTCTTTAACCGACGATTTCTTTTGGTGATTAGTGTCTTCTAGAGGTTTGATTGAAGTCTTGGATCTTTGGAGCAACTAGACTTAGATCTAGTCATCGATTTTCGGCAAAAAGGTAAAATTCTAAAGGCTTTAGGGGCATGGTTCGAATATGGGTTGCTGAATATTGGGATTGGTTATTGTGGGTTGCAATCTAAGAATTGTGGTAATAAATTGTAGGACATCGTAAGGGATCTCAGTAGTAGTCATCACGAAACAGGTGTGTATCGAACACCCTCTCATAGTTTAATTCGACAAAAGCCGAAATGCCGAAATTCCGACATTTCGTGGGCTTGTGAGTGTGCGAGTGCTCACAAGACGTTTAGAAATAATTAGATTTGAAATCGCAAAGTGGTAAGTTAGTCGTGTGTGAAATTTCGTGCACTTCTGTAATTGGGCCTCGATAGACTAAAACTGAGCCCAATGGGCTTACAGGCCCATACGAGAAAAAAAGATAATAAAAAATAGGCAATAAGTTTGTTCTGTTAGACTGTGGAATCGAAACTTCTTAAACCAGTAAACTGGTCATAAAACTTGAATTAAATGGGCTTAAATTGCTAGTGGACACTGTAGGGCCCATTAGGGATTTTAGGGCCCAATGGCTAAAATTGTGAAATTAAGATAAATAAGTTATTGCGATGAAAAATGGGCTAGTAAGGACCGTAACATTCATGAGAACCCTTAAAACTGATAAAATTACTGAAATACCTTTATAGGAGGAAAATTTACAGATTTACCCCTATGAGCAAAATTACTGATATACCCCTAGGGTTAAGGTTGACCTGAATGCATGTTTGACTGTTACTATTTACTGCATGCCATGTTATTTTTATCTGATGCATGGGACCGGGTTATTGATGGATGAAGTATTGAAAGTGGCTTGTCCACATACTGGAGGCTTTGCCTCAACTTACTGATATCTGAGCAGCAATGCTGCAACTGTGGAGTGTAGGGCTGGGTGGGTTGAGCTATTCCCCAGATGTAGTGTAGGGCTGGTACGGGTGGAGTGTAGCGGTTGGTTATAGGCTGGGTTGGGCTTGCATACACGAATATGTCTGTTCTGTTCTAGAATGGGCCTATGGGCCATACTGCTATCTGAAAAGGGGCTAAGGCCCAATTTAATGTATTTTGAAAAGGGCTTCGGCCCAGTATCCACTGTTATCTGAATATGGCTTCGGCCCAGTGGGCTTGAGCTAACTTGGGCTTTGGATGGGTTTTCCATACACACTGAGTTTTCCAAACTCACCCCCTTTCTCTTCTATCCTTGTAAGTGAGCCCTAGTTGGTGGACTTGGAGCTGGGCGGGATTCAGAGTGGCCACGAAGATTAAATTTCTGGTTTTTAAAAAAGTTTCAATTAGCTTCCTTTTAACTTTCGCATTTAGTTTTGATTATTTTTATTTTAGGTTTTTAAATTACTTAAATCATTTTCGACTTGAGATTCACATTAATTAGCTCTAGGCGCGTTTTTATCAAAAAATACTTGCTTTAAAACAACACGATAACTGAGCAAAGCTTCCACAACGTAAATGTTTTCAAAGGAAGTAAATATTTTAAATAGACTTAACTTGTTGTTCGTGGACAAGTAATAAGCTTAAAGTGTGGAAATGGATGTGTGCATGTCTAGGATTGGATCATGGAAGAGCTAGGTACTTAAGCAGTCTAATTGACTCACCTCCTCTTTTCTTGAATCCTACCTGGTGTGCAGCTTCCATTCACTTTAATTTAAAACGAAAATATTCTTTAAACACTAAGAAAGATTTTTGATAAAACATGACTTCTCTAGTAACGCTTCAATGTGACAAGCCAGATTCGGTCGTAACGTCTAGGCCGGGTTTGGGGTGTTATATTTAGTGGTATTAGAGCCAAGTTGCGACAACTTGGCTGTGGATATGGTCCAAAAAGGCTTTCGAAATTTTTAAATCCAAGAAGGGTATTTTTGAGAAAAAAAATCCAAAAATTTTTGTTTTAAAGAGACTTTTTTTCAAACTTGTCTTCTTCAAAATACGCATGTTTTGAGAATTTGATTTTAAAGAGGTTAGATTCTTCTAAGTTTTCTGAAATCTGATGTGGCACACTGAATCCCCGGCACCAAGTTTGTAAGTACTTTTGCCTTAAATACTATACTAAAACCTTACTGTAGATAGGATTGGGACTTTACTATGATTCTGTAGCTAGGTTGATACTGAAACCATAGATACTGAGACAGTAGGAACTAGAAACCCAGAAAGATTGAGACTGTAGCTAGGCTATGATTCTGTAAAGAACAAAAACTCTAAAATACTATCTCTGCATAAGACATATGAATAAATAGTAAAATTTTTTGAGATCTTCGTAGTTATTTGATATGTGTACTGGTAATGTAGATAATTGATATGGATTCTGAAGGTAAGCAAAGTCTGCCAACTTCGGGTAGCGGTAACTCGGAGCTTGGGACTGAGGCACTGGCCAAGTTAGTAAGGAAAGTGGTAGAAGAAGTATTGGAGACCAAGGTTAAGGAAATTAGGGAAACGCTTTGAGCAGGGTGCTTGGAGTGTAAGAAGAGGAAGGATTCTAGTTCTCAGAAGACTGAGCCTCATTCTGTGAAACATGTTAAGACACGACTAAACTTTCTGACCTACAAGATCTGTAATGGGCGTCATCCGGGTGAATGCCATAGGAAGGCAGGAGCATGCTTTAGATGTGGGTCCAAGGAGCATCGAGCTCAGGATTGCAAAGTTTTTCTATTTCAACGTGTGTTACGAATTGTATGCGTGCTAGATAAATGTTTCTTTACTCTGGTAATTAGTTGTTCTGGGTCGTACTAAGAATTATTTTTTTTATTAGAGTGCACAGCAGAAGCATAATGGGTTGACTTGAGTAATACGGTTAGTTGGTAGTATGAAATTTCGAGGACAAAATTTCTTTAAGGGGAGTAGAATTGTAACGCCTCGATTTTTGGGCCTGAAAGTATTGGGCCTTGAGTCTAGGTTCTAGTGGAAAACGGGCCGAATAATTTGGATGTTATTATTATTTCGTATGTTTAGTTTAGTAATTAAATAAATTACAAAGGGTTCATGGTGTGGGAAAAAAAAGGCCCAAGAGTAAATTTAATTCGAGGCAATTCCTGAATTTTAATTTTGGGAGAGAGGGTTCTGACGATATGGGCTTTTAAAGTTGAGGTGGTAAAATAGGACACAAATAAGGCCTTGGTAAGTAGCAAGGTGGTGCCACTAAGTTCCTAAAAAAAATGGCATCTGGGAAGGAATTAAAGGTCCAGGGTTCAAGTTACAAGGTAGGCATATTGTTACTTTTTAATTTTAGGCATGTGCCGGGCATGTGATCACTTAAGTGAATTTTGGCAAGGGCCTTAGGGAGGTTGGGCCGATTGTTTTAGTTGATATTAGGGTTAGGTTCTTTTCTTTTTCTGTCTTGGAGAATTAGGGTTAGCCACCTGAAAGCTTTCACTGTCATTCATCCTTTCTGAGTTCTCACAAAAGCCGAAAACGCAAATTCCTTCTCCTTGGTGCTGATTTCTTCTTCCTCTCTTTTTCCTCCATTTTCTTTTTTCCTTTTTTCTTCTTCTTCTAGCCGAAACCTTCTGATCACCTTACTCACCTCCTCTGTCAATCCTATCTTCCACAAAACCTCCATAGTTGATTGCCATAAAAGCCGAAATCCCGAAAAATCACTTCTTGTGCCGATTTCTCCAAGACAAAATCCTTCAATTATTTTTGTTCTTTTTGATCAACTTTCATCTTCTCTAAACCCTTAGTATCTGTCGGCAACATTACTTCAAAGTTATAGCCTCAAATCGTCATCTTCTTCATCACTTAAAAAGTCGAAATACCATAAATTTAGGGACTTATAGCTGAAACTTCAGATCTCCTGGATTCGAGTTCTACTATCATTTAGAGGATAGATCTGCATCAGATTTGCATAGAAATCAAAGAGGAATAAGTGGTAAGTGCTCATCACCTCAGATCTAGTCTTATTTTACAATTTAGAAAAGCCGAAGTCCCTAAAATCTAGGGACACTATCAATTTGGGTATAGGGCTTTAAGGGTCTTTAATCAATGATTTCTTTTGGTTATTAGTGTCTTCTAGAGGTTTGATCGAAGGCTTGGATCTTTGGAGCAACTAGACTTAGATCTAGTCATCGGTTTTCGACAAAAAGGTAAGATTCTAAAGGCTTTAGGGGCATGGTTCAAATATGGGTTGCTGAATATTGGGATTGGTTGTTGTGGGTTGCAATATAAGAATTGTGGTAACCAATTGTAGGACATCGTAAGGGATCTCAGTAGTTGTCGTCGCGAAAGAGGTGTGTACCGAACACCCTCTCATAGTTCAATTCGGTAAAAGCTGAAATGCCGAAGTTCTAGCATTTCGTGGGCTTGTGGGTGTGCGAGTGCTCACAAGACATTTAGAAATCATTAGATCTGAAATCACAAAGTGGTAAGTTAGTCGTGTGTGAAATTTTGTGCACTTCGGTAATTGGGCCTTGATAGACTAAAATTGGACCCAATGGGCTTACGGGCCCATACGAGAAAAAAAGATAATAAAAAATAGGCAATAAGTATGTTCTGTTAGACTGTGGAATCAAAACTACTTAAATCGGTAAACTGGTCATAAAACTTGAATTAAATGGGCTTAAATTGCTAGTGGACATTGTAGGGCCCATTAGAGGTTTTAGGGCCGAATGGCTAAAATTGTGAAATTAAGATAAATAAGTTATTGCGATGACAAATGGGCTAGTAAGGACCGTAACATTCATGAGAACCCTTAAAACTGATAAAATTACTGAAATACCTTTATAGGAGGAAAATTTATAGATTTACCCCTATGAGCAAAATTACTGATGTACCCCTAGGGTTATGGTTGACCTGAATGCATGTTTGACTGTTACTATTTACTGCATGCCATGTTATTTTTATCTGATGCATGGGACTGGGTTATTGATGGAGGAAGTACTGAAAGTGGCTTGTCCACGTACTAGAGGCTTTGCCTCAACTTACTGATATCTGAGCAGCAATGCTGCAACTGTGGAGTGTATGGCTGGGTGGGTTGAGCTATTCCCCAGATGTAGTGTAGGGCTGGTACGGGTGGAGTGTAGCGGTTGGTTATAGGCTGGGTTGGGCTTGCATACACGAATATGTCTATTCTGTTCTGGAATGGGCCTATGGGCCATACTGCTATCTGAAAAGGGGCTAAGGCCCAGTTTAATGTATTTTGAAAAGGGCTTCGGCCCAGTACCAACTGTTATCTAAATGGGGCTTAGGCCCAGTGGGCTGGAGCTGACTTGGGCTTTGGGTGGGTTTTCCATACACACTGAGTTTTCCAAACTCACCCCGTTTCTCTTCCATCCTTGCAGGTGAGCCCTAGTTGGTGGACTTGGAGCTGGGCGGGATTCAGAGTGGCCACGAAGATTAAATTTCTGGTTTTTAAAAAAGTTTCAATTAGCTTCCTTTTAACTTTCGCATTTAGTTTTGATTATTTTTATTTTGGGTTTTTAAATTACTTAAATCATTTTCGACTTGAGATTCACATCACTTAAATTGGTTCCTTGAAATTGGTTAACTCTAGGGCATGTTTTTATCAAAAATTACTTGCTTCAAAATAACACGATAACCGAGCAAAGCTTCCGCAACGTAAATGTTTTCAAAGGAAGTAAATATTTTAAATAGACTTAACTTGTTGTTCGTAGACAAGTAATAAGCTTAAAGTGTGGCAATGGATGTGTGCATGTCTAGGATTTGATCATGGAAGAGCTGGGTACTTAAGCAGTCTAATTGACTCACCTCCTCTTTTCTTGAATCCTACTTGGTGCGCAGCTTCCATTCACTTTAATTTAAAACGAAAATATTCTTTAAACACTAAGAAAGATTTTTGATAAAACATGACTTCTCTAGTAACGCTTTAATGTAACAAGCCAGATTCGGTCGTAACGTCTAGGCCGGGTTTGAGGTGTTACACAATGTCTTCATTGTTTAAAGTGAATAGATACTATACTCTAGGTAGGATTCTAGAAAAAAGAAGGTGAGTCAAATTGACTGCTTAAGTACCAAACTCTCTCTAGATCCAATCCTAGACATGTATATACCTATTGCCACACTTTATACTTTGCGACTTGTTCATTACTCATGATTTCCATCTCTTGCTTTATTATGCGAAAAAAATTCCTAATTAAACTTAATCCTAAAAATGACCTAAGAACAGAAATAACATAAAGTCAAGATCCTCCATTTTATTTATTTGCAGATCCTTCCGAATTCTACTCATCGTTTGCTCCATCATTATTGCCTTTGCATGAATCGCTTCGCTCCTTCTTCGATGGTGGACTCCATGGTTCAAATATAAAATCTGGAAATTCAGGCCCAAAAAGAAATGAGTCATTATAAATTTTCTTAAGAGCACTTCTCATCAAGTCATCCCTTATTTTTTAGTATCTCCAGTAAGCTTGTTGCTGCCATTGCATAAGCTACATTACGTCCATAAACTTTGACAACTTATCTCAAAAATCTAGGCTAGGTGTCTGAGCTCTGAACAATGAAGTTTCGACATCCGGTTCAGCTTCTTGTTCCATTGGCTCCGCCTTATCTGGGACTTCAGTTGATTGCATTATGGGATCTTCTTCTTCTTCTTTGGGGTCCTCACTTCCTTGAACTCGTTGCTGTAGAATAGATTCTCCAGCTATTCGGTAGAGGTCCCAATCTGTGATTGTGCCCAAGCTATAGCTTGTCTTCTTTACGTTTGCAAGAATTTTAGCTTTCAAGTACAAAATTGTTATTGTAAAGGGAAAGTAAGCTGGGCCAGAACGTCTGACAGCACAATTCCGCATTTCTCTCAGGATGATTTTTCCCACATCAATGGTTTTTCTAGTTAAAATCGAGTAAAATAAGACCATTCGCTCTAATGAAATCGTAGTTCCATGTGAACTAGGCATAAGGCTAAATCGGATGAAATAGAACCATACCTTTGCAAGTGGTGTCAAATATTCTTTTCGACAAGTGTGGATTCCTTGCTTTGACACAGTCCACTTAGAACCTAGAACTATAAGTTCCTTGAGAATTTCTTGCAAATTTTCAGGCTCTATATTACTTATCAAGGAAGAATAATCGTCGTTTTTGAAATTAGGCAATTCAAAGAACTAATTAATAGCATTTGAAGTTATTGGTACCTTGATTTCACAAACTGGAAGTTCCATCAACTCGCTTGAGGTTAAATTCGCATAGAATTCGCACACTAACTCCTCATTCACACTAGGTCTCTTCTCACAAAACAATTCCCAAATGAGGGCTTTAGTAACTTGACGAATACGTGCCACAAAGTCTTTGTAGTTGCTCTCTTTTAATGTAAAGCCTTTCTCTAGATGCAACTGTTGATTTTTGAAGATACTCTCATATCTTTCTTTGGCTTCTTCATAATAGAACTTGTTTTGTGTTTCATCAAATTGGGCGCAGGCACGAGTTCTCTTGCGAGGCATGATTAACCTGAACAAAAATGGGAAAATTTATTTTCTCAAAAATTTAATTAATAAAAAATTATTAATGATTCAATAAATTGAAAAATTAAATATTAGAATAAAATTAAAATTTAAGAGAAAATTCGGTCTTACCACCTTTTTTTTAAGAACTCCTAAAAAAATAGTTAGAAAGCAAAAGAGGTCGAGTTAAGGTAGGCTGGAGGATTTAGCTAAGGATGGGTGAAGGTGTGTACCGCTTGGATGTTGGAACGCTGCTAGGTGTGCGAGTGGAAGGGCGCGGGAGTTGGGCTGGGTGTGTGAGCAGCGCACGGAGCCTCGTCGAGTAGGCCTGGTGCAGACGCTAGGCGCAAGTGCAAGACAAGGCCTGGGCAGCTGAGGTTAGAGCAGCAGGTGCTGAGCAGGGCTAGGCGCGCAATGCAGTGCGCAATGGGCAAGTGTGCGTGAGATCTGCTGGGCGTGTGTTGGTCGATTGCTAGGTGATGTTGTGGCTAGGAGCTTGCGACACTTAAAGGATTTGGTGCTTTGGGGTTTTCAGTGATTAATGAATGGAGGGAAGAAAGGGTTGAATTTATAGTGAAAGTAGTAGGAACTAGAGTAGAATTCTTAGTATAATTTAATAATTAAAAATTCTAAGTTCTAATTCTACTGAAAGTAAATAAAAATTAATAATTAATATAATGCATATTAATTATTATTTGCTATTAACTATTAAGATAAAAACTAATCAAATAAAATATGATTAAATTAAAACTAATTCTAACTCTATATAAAGTTGATAATAATTAATATATATTATAATGGATATAATTATATATTAATAATTATCATCTTTTGTATTAAACTAAAAACATTTATTCTAGAAGCCTTTTGAAAATGTTTACAAAAAGAGGCATCTAATTTTTATTATTTATGAAAGAGCAACCAAATTTTAAAAATAATTCAATTAAGTTCTAGACTTAATGAAAATTTGAAATTGAGTTGCAATTTAAAACTTGGATCAAAATTGACCCTTTTATTTGAAAAACCAAAAATTTAATTTTCTATTTAGGGAATAATCTCTTGAAAAATTATGTTAAAATAAATTCTCAGGAAAGATTGGAGGGGTCACAAGTGGTCCCACTTAAGTTCCAATCTCCTAGATAGAATTTATTTAAACATACTAATCCCGAAAATATACCCTAAATCATTTATTAAAAAGGAAAATAAGAAAATTTAAACATCTGATAATATGAATGAAATTTGATTTCATTCAATCTTATCTCTTCAGTAATGTTTCAGACGTTGAGCATTAACTTGAAAACTACCTCTCTTACCTTGGAGTTCAACAACTCTATATGGATAGACGCGATGAATCGTAAATGGACCGGACCAACATGATTTTAGTTTACCTAGAAAGATCCTTAATCTGGAATTAAATAATAAGACTTGCTAACCTATTTCAAGTTCTCAAACTCGAATGTGCTTGTCATGCCATTTCTTAAATATTTTCTTGAGTAATTTGACATTTTCGTATGAGAACATTCGGTATTCCTCTAGCTCATTCAGTTGGAGCATCTGTTTCTCTTTAGCAAGGTTCAGATCCAGGTTGAGTTGTCAAAAATGACAGGCTTTCCCAAAGACTAACCTATAGGTTGACATCCCTAAAGGTGTCTTGTATGCTGTTTTGTAAGCCCATCAAGCATCATCCAGTCTTTTGGACCAAACTCGTCGAATTAGGCAAACTACCTTCTCAAGTATGCCTTTGATCTCCTCGTTTGCCAGTTCAGATTGTCCATTTGTCTACGAATGGTAAGCTGTAGCGACCTTGTGTTTTACTCCATTTTTATCTAATAACCATTTCAACCACTTATTCAAAAAATAGGACCCTTCATCACTGATGACAGCTCTTGGGGTTCCAAACCGTGTGAACACATGTTTCTGCAAAAACTTCATTACAACCTTAGTATCGTTTGTTGAATATGCCTCTACCTCAACCCACTTAGACACATAGTCTACAGCTACTAATATGTACTTGTGACCAAAAGACAGAGGGAAAGGATCGAGAAAATCAATACCCCAAACATCAAATAATTCTACCTCAATGATGTTTGTTCGAGGCATCTCATTTCTGCTGGTGACATTTCCGACCTTTGACATCTATCACAACTCTTTACATAGGCATATGCGTCTTTGAATAGTGTTGGCCAAAAGAATCTGGCTTACAATACCTTACTGTAGTACGTGTACCTCCTAGGTGTTCCCCATTGGAGCTGAGTGACAATGATATAGAATCTTATGTACTTCATATTCTGCCACGCATCTCCTGATCATTTGATCTGCACACTTTTTAAACAAGTATGGTTCTTCCTAAAAATTGTACTTCACGTCTTATCAATCGGCATCAAACCATAAACTAAATAGTTAGAAATATCAACAAACCAAGGAGTATTATGGACATGATTTACCTTCAGTATGTGTTTGTCTGGAAATGTCTCCTGAATTGGTATAAGTGAAGAATTCCCTTCTTGCAGCTCCAATCTGGACAAGCGGTCTACTACTTGGTTTTCCACTCCCTTTCAATCTTGAATTTCTAAATCGAACTCTTTAAGTAGAAGTACCCATCAGATCAGTCTTGGCTTAGCGTCTTTCTTGGCAAGCAAATACTTAATCCCCGAGTGGTCTTTATAGACAGTCACTTTGGTACCTACAAGATAAAATCGAAACTTGTTAAAAGCAAACACAATAGAAAGTAACTCTTTTTCTGTTACCGTGTAATTCAGTTGAGCTCCTGCTAGAGTCCGACTTTCATAGTAGATTGGATGAAAGACTTTGTTCCTTTGCTAGCCCATAATAGCTCCTATTGTTAAGTCACTTGCGTCACACATCAATTCAAATGGCAAATCCCAATTTGGTGTGACGATTATGGGTGCCGAAACTAGTCGACTCTTCAAATCTTGAAAATATCTTAAGCACTCTTCATCAAATTTGAATGTCGCGTCCTTCTCGAATAATTTGCATAAAGGTTTAGCAAATTTGGAGAAGTCCTTGATGAATCTTCGATAGAAACTAGCGTGACTCAAAAAGCTCCTAACACCCTTTACCGATATTGGAGGTGGGAGTTTCTCAATAATATCTACCTTTGCTTTATCTACCTCAATGCCATGTCTCGTTATTTGATGCCCTAGAACAATCCCTTCTCGTACCATGAAATGGCACTTTTCCTAGTTGAGTACTAGGTTTATTTCTTCGCAGCGTCTTACTACCTTCACTAGATTGGCTAAGCAATCATCATAAGCATCTCCAAATACTGAAAAATCATCCATAAAAAAACTTCCAAATATTTCTCAACCATGTTAGTAAAAATAGACATCATACATCTTTGAAATGTAGCAGGTGTAATACATAAACCAAATGGCATGCGTTTAAATGCGAATGTACCGTACGAGTAGGTAAATGTTGTCTTGTGTTGATCTTTCAGTGGTACTGTAATCTAATTATACCTCGAGTATCCATCGAGAAAATAGTAATACACTCGCCTTGCGAGCCTATCTAGTATCTGGTCCAAAAACGGCAAAGGAAAGTGATCTTTCCTAGTCGCCTTGTTCAGCTTCCAGTAATCAACTCATTATTCTCATTTTTAATGACCGTGGTATCACCTTTCTTTGGCACACACTGAATCAAACTTACCCATGAACTGTCTGAGATGGGGTAAATTATACCCGATCTAACCCTTGATGATTTCTTTCTTGACTACGTCCTTCATGATGGAGTTTGGTCTTTGTTGTCCATCAATCATCCCTTTTTTGCCATCTTCAAGGATAATCTTGTGCATGCATACAAATGGACTAATTTAGCGATAAGTGTCTCTTCTTTATCACTAGTTAATTCGGCTGAAACAATCATAGGCAAAGTAGAAGCATTACCTAAATAAACATATTTTAGATGTGAAGGTAGAACCTTGAATTCTAATTTAGGTGGCTTATCGATTGATGCTTTTGGTTGGGCATAATTTCTTTTCTCTAATTCCAAAGATTCAAAATGGGATTGCAGATTAATCCCTTTTGATTAGCTTTTAACAACGCTAAGTATTCATCCTCCTCTGCATCATTCAGAGGATGTGATGTCAAAATTTGTTCTAACGGATTCTCAACATAATTGAGCTCCTTCTCCACTATTAAATCCTTTAAATCAGATACTGTAGAACAATTATCAATCGTGTCAGGAAATCACATAGACTTAAAAACGTTAAATGTTACCTGATCATCCTGAACACGCATAGTAAGCTCGCCCTTCTGTACATCAATAAGGGTCCTTCCGGTTGCAAAGAATGGTATTCCTAAGATTATTGGCACTTCTTTGTCTACTTCAAAGTCTAGAATAACAAAATCAGTAGGGAAGATAAATTTATCTACACGTACTAATACATCCTCTGTAACGCCCCCACGCCCGAGACCATCACCGGAGTCGAGCTTGAGGGGTTACCGAACATAATTTATCAATTTAAGAACTTCAAATCATTTGTTTCTACATTCACAACTTTCTAGCTACTCGCGTCACAGTTACAAGAAAAATGATATCTTGATTTACAAAACTCAAAATCAAGATCTGTAAATTTTCCCTGAATCTAGACTCATATATCTATCTACTAATTTTTTTATAGAATTTATTATTGGGCCAATTAGTACAGTTTATTAATTAAAGTATCCCCTGTTTCATTGTTCGACTGCTCTCACCTCTGTGTATTACGAATCAGATATATCTCTATACAAAATTTCAATGACTATGAGTTTTGTTTCTATTAAAACTAGACTCAATAAGGAATCTGTAAATATAAATAAAAACTTATAATTATTTTAGTAAAATTTATTATGAATTTATAAAGTCGGAACAGGGGATCCAGAAATCACTCTGGCCCTGTTTCGCAAAAGTTTAAATATCTCATAAAATATAATTTATATTCCTATTTTGTTCAATCCATATGAAAATAGAGTCATTAAGCTTCAATTTCATAACTTACTCATCATTTAGTACTATTTATACTATTTTTAGTGATTTTTCAAATTCATGTCATTGCTGCAGCAATATTCTGTTTTAAGGCAAGTTTCATCTTTCCATGAATTTTTATGAACTAGATAACCTGTTAAACTTCCATGATATCAAACATGATCTAAATTAGCCATCACCATGACTTATCAATATTAAACATTTTCTCAACCAAACATGGCCATATCATAAAATTATTTACACAAAATAGGTATATTGCTATACATGCCATACTTAAGTAGTTGTACAAGCCATTTACCAAGATAAAAGTCCTTTGGATAGTGTGATCGAACTTTCGACCTGTCCCGATTCCTGAGCCGGCTTGTTCAAAACTACAGTGAATGAAAAGGAAGGAGTAAGCATAAATGCTTAGTAAGTTCATATGTGAATAACAAGTAACATAACAATACAAATATACCAAACAACTTTAGCATGGTACCACCAAAACATATATCACATCTTTAAACATCATTCATCATCTTACCACCTTATCGTTGTTGTATCTATTTTCAACCCGAGGGTTAAGAACATACCTGTCCAAAGTGTCCATTTCACAACACTTACCTAAAACGTCACTTATATCTTAAGTGCTCTTCCATTAAACTAGAAATTTCACCCGTTGAACACATCGGAATATAACTCAGATACATGGATAATTTGCACATAAGTGCCACATATGTAATCAAGAAATCATGTAACCCGCCCCTAAGTGAACTCGGACTCAACTCAACGAGTTCGGATGCCTAGTTACATCTCACGAACTCGGACTCAACTCAACGAGTTTGGACATTCGCATCCATAGGTGAACTCGAACTCAACTCAACGAGTTCGGATGCTCAACCATCCTAGTGACATGTCACTTGTATCCTAATCTATTCCTAAGGTTCAAACGGGCTTTTTCCCTCGATCTCATATTTGTCGTCTTCCATGGAATATCGGAACCGATACTTGGTAGCAATTCATATTTATCAAGTAGTAAACATAATTTGCATATTACTGAACATTAACCACAAAGCATAATATTTCACGATTAAAAATCAGCGTATCATATAATTAACATCAATAACTTAAAAATAACAATTATGCTACATTATTTACACATGAACTTACCTTGGTACCAAAATATAAAGATTTTGCAATTTAGTCCACAATCTTTTCTTTTCCTCGATCACGACTTGAATCTCGTTTTTTTGATCTATAATACCAAATTAATATTATTTAATACATACATTTATCAAAACAGCATTTAATACGAACTTTAAAAAATTACACTTTTGCCCCTAAACTTTTGCATAATTACACTTTTGCCCCTAGGCTCGGGAATTAAACTTTATTCCTTATTCTTATGTTTTATAACATGCTGATCACTTTTCCCTTCTATGGCAACATCAAATTCTCTCTCTAACATATACTTGTGACTATTAGGTATTTTTGCCGATTAAGCCCTTTTACTCGTTTTCACTAAAAACCGAGTAGCACAAGTTGTTAACATAATTTAAAACCCCATATTCTATCATAAAACATCAAAATACACAAATTTCACCTATGGGTATTTTTCCAAATATAAACCCTAGGTTGAATTATTGCTAGCATAAGCTTAATCGAGCTTCCGGGATTCCAAAAACGTAAAGAACATTAAAAACGGGGCTTGGAATTACTTACTATGGAGCTTGGAAGCTTGAAACAAACCCTAGCTATGGAGAACCCTTGAAATTTCGGCCTAATGAAGAAGATGGACAAAAATTGGCTTTTAATTTTGTTTTTAATTCATTTTAATAACTAAATGACCAAAATACCCTTACTACTTAACTTTCCAAAAATTCCTTCCATGTCCTAATTTTGTCCATGAACTTAAAATTGGTCAAATTGCTATTTAAGACCTCCTCATTAATATTCCAAAAAAATTTCATACTAAAAACTTCTAGAATGCAAGTTTTGCAACTTATTCGATTTAGTCCCTACTTTCAATTTAAGCACTTTAGGCATAGAATTTCATCACGAAATTTTCACACAATCATGCAATCATATCATAAACATCAAGATCATTGTAAAATAATTATTTCTATCTCAGATTTGTGGTCACGAAACCACTATTCCGATTAAGCCCTAATTCAGGATATTACAACTCTCCCCCCTTTTAAGGATTTTCGTCCTCGAAAATCTTACCGGTAAACAGGTGTGGGTATTGGTTTCTCATAGTTTCTTCAAGTTCCCATGTAGTCTCTTCTACCCCATGCTTTTGCCACAACACTTTTACAAGTGCAACACTTTTATTTCTTAGTTGTTTGACTTCTCGAGCTAAAATCTTAATCGGTTCTTCTTCATAAGTCATATCCGGTCGCAGTTCAATTTCTGTTGGTGAAATTATATGTGAAGGATCCGAACGATACCGACGTAACATAGATACGTGAAACACATCATGAATCTTCTCTAATTCGGGTGGTAACGCTAGCCGATATGCTACCGGTCCAACTTTTTCAATTATTTCATACGGTCCAATAAAACGCGGACTTAACTTGCCCTTTCGTCCAAATCTAAGGACTTTCTTCCATAGAGACACTTTCAAAAATACCTTATCACCAACTTGAAACTCCATTTCCTTTCGTTTCAAATCCGCATAAGATTTCTGTCTATCTGAAGCAGCTTTCAAACAATCTCGAATCACTTTCACCTTTTCTTCGGTTTCTTTTATTAAATCAACTCCATAAATCTGATTTTCCTTGAGTTCAGTCCAATACAATGGCGTCCGACATTTACGACCATATAATGCTTCATAAGGTGCCATCTTCAAACTTGTCTGATAACTATTATTATAAGCAAATTCTACCAACGATAAATACTTTTCCCAACTACCTTGAAATTCCAATACACAACATCTGAGCATGTCTTCAAGAATCTGAATTACTCTCTCTGATTGTCCATCAGTTTGTGGATGAAAGGCAGTGCTGAAATTTAACTTTGTACCTAATGCTTCTTGCAACTTTTGCCAAAACCGTGAGGTAAACCTCGGATCTCTATCCGAAATGATTGACAAAGGTATCCCATAAAGTCTAACAATCTCTCGGATATACAATTCAGCCAACTTATTAAGAGAATAATCTGTACGTACAGGAATAAAATGAGCTGATTTAGTCAGTCTGTCAACTATTGCCCAGATGGCATTTTTCTTCCCTGGAGTTAACGGCAACCCTGATATAAAATCCATAGTAATCCGATCCCATTTCCATTCAGGAACCATAATAGGCTGGAGTAATCTCGAAGGTACTTGGTGTTCAGCTTTCACTTGTTGGCAAACTAGGCACTTTGATACAAACTCGAAAATATCTCTTTTCATTCCACTCCACCAGTACATTTTCTTCAAGTCATTATACATCTTCGTACTGCCCGGATGAACCGCTAAACAACCATTATGTGCTTCATGCAAAATCTTTTGAATCAACTCATCATTTTCGGTACACAAATCTGATTTTTAAACATCAAACAACCATCAGAACCGATTCTGAAATCTGATCCCGTATCAGCTTCACACTATTTTCTTTTGGCTAGCAAATCTTGATCATTTTTTTGAGCTTCAGAAATCTCTTGTAAAAACATCGGTCTTGCTCTTAACTCTGCTAGAATCGAACCGTCATCTAAAATTTTCAACTGAGTGTTCATAACTCTCAAAGCAAACAACAACTTTCTACTTAAAGCATCGGCAACCACATTCGCTTTTCCTGGATGATAATCGATAACAAGCTCGTAATCTTTCAATAACTCCAACCATCTTCGCTGTCTCAAATTCAAGTCTTTTTGTGACATCAAGTATTTAAGACTTTTGTGATCGGTATATACTCGGCACTTTTCACCATACAAATAATGTCGCCAAATCTTCAAAGCAAATACCACCGCAGCCAATTCCAAATCGTGAGTAGGATAATTCTTCTCATGAGGTTTTAACTGTCTCGAAGCATAAGCCACCACTTTTCCTTCTTGCATGAGTACACACCCCAAACCATTTAGAGAAGCATCACTATACACCACAAATTCTTTACCTGATTCAGGTTGTATCAACACTGGTGCTTCAGTTAATAACTTTTTCAATTCTTCGAAACTCTTTTGACATTCTTCCGTCCATTCAAATTTAACATCCTTTCGGAGTAGTCTAGTCATAGGAGCAGCAATTATAGAAAATCCATTTACGAACCGCCGATAATACCCAGCTAGCCCCAAGAAACTTCTAACTTCAGTTACATTTTTCGGTGGTTTCCAATCAACAATGGCTGAAATTTTACTAGGATCAACCCATATACCACCACTTGAAACAATATGACCCAAAAATCCAACTTCCCGGAGCCAAAATTCACTTTTACTAAACTTAGCATACAGCTGCTTATCTCTCAAAGTTTGCAAAACTATCCTCAAATGCTCAGCATACTCTGTCTCATCTTTTGAATAAATTAAAATATCATCTATAAACACCACAACAAATCTGTCCAAGTATGGCTAAAATATGCGATTCATTAAATCCATAAACACAGCAGGAGCATTTGTCAACCCGAATGGCATAACTAAAAATTCATAATGACCGTACCTTGTTCTAAAAGCAGTTTTAGGCACATCTGACTCTTTTACTCGAGCTGATAATACCCAGATCTCAAGTCAATCTTTGAAAACCATGTCGCTCCTTTTAGCTGATCAAACAAATCATCAATTCTCGGCAACGGATACTTGTTTTTGATTGTCACCTTGTTTAACTGCCGATAATCAACATATAATCTCATAGAACCATCCTTCTTTTTCACAAATAACACGGGAGCACCCCAAGGTGAAAAACTCGGTCTCACAAAGCCTTTATCAGTCAACTCTTGCAACTGCGACTTTAATTCTTTCAACTCTGTTGGTGCCATTCTATATGGAGCAATCGAGATCGGAGCTATTCCCGGTATTAAATCAATACCAAATTCTACTTCCCTGACTGGAGGCAAACCCGGCAATTCTTCTGGAAATACGTCCGCAAATTCACACACAACCGGCACTGATTCAACTTTCTTTTCAACTTCTTTTGTATTAATTACATACGCCAAATAAGCTTCATAACCCTTTCTCAAATATCTTTGAGCCGACATCGAAGAAATCATACTAGATAATGCCTCTGATTTGTCTGGCTCAACCCGCAGAATTTCACCACTTTTACACTTTAATTCTATAACCTTTTCTTTGCAATTTATTATAGCATCATGCAATGTCAACCAATCCATACCCAAAATAACGTCAAATTCATCAAACAACAACAACATCAAGTCGGCCAAAAAGTAATAACCCCGGATCATTAAAGGGCATTTCTTGCTTACTTTATCAACTATCACGCATTTGCCCAACGGGTTCGACACTCTAATCATAAATTCTGTGTTCTCAACAGGTATATTCATACTAGACACCAGTTTAATGCATGCGTATGAATGAGTAGAACCAGGATCAATCAAAGCAATAACATTAATATCATAAAGAGAAAATGTACCGGTAATCACATCGGGTGAGGAAGCATCTTCACGCGCTTTAATAGCATATGTTCTAGCCGGAGCTCTTCCCTCAGATCTAACTGCTGCATCTCTGGCTACATTCTTACTGCTTGTTTCACTTCCAGCTTTTCTCGGATACCTTCCCCTCGAGTTTGCACCACTAGCTTTTACACTCTGAAATTTTTTTTTCTCAGCTCTCTCTGGGCAGTCTCTAATAAAATGATCCGGAGAACCACATCGAAAACATTCATTTGCTCTGCACGGACCAAAATGATTTCTACCACACCGCTGGCACTCGGGTTTAACAAATCTCGAGTTCCCTACACTGGCTGCAGAAGTATTCTGAGATTTAGGACCCACATTCTGCTTCTTAAAATTTCCATATGATTGCCCAGCTGAAACTTGGGAACGAGGATTCATATTTCTTGACTTTCCGGGTTGGTGTGAAGGTGCCTTACTCATTGGCCTTTTCTTCCAATTTCGTGTCTCAGCCTCTACCTTCCTCTTCTCTTTAAGTAGTTCTTCAGCCTTACAAGCTCGATCAACTAGGACTACCATTTCTTTCAGTTCAAGGATCCTGACAAATACTTTAATGTCTTCGTTGAGCCCGTCTTCAAATCATCGGCACATCTTGGCTTCTGTAGAAACATATTCCCTGGCATACTTACTCAATCGAACAAACTCTCTTTCATATTCTGAGATTGTCATATTACCTTGCTTCAGCTCAAGAAACTTTTTACATTTCTGATCAATAAATCTTTCACTAATATATTTCTTCCGAAACTCTTCTTAAAAGAATTCCCAGGTTACCCTCTCTTTCAGTACCACCGAAATCAAAGTCTTCCACCAATTATAGGCTGAATCTCTCAACAAAGATGTAGCACATTTCAAACATTCTTCAGGTGTACAAGATAATTCATCAAATACCCGGATAGAATTTTCAAGCCAGAACTCTGCTTTCTCTGCATCATCATCAATATTTGCTCTAAATTCTTCAGCCCCTTGTTTACGAATTCTATCAATGGGGGTTCTGTGAAATTTTATCATATCCACTCCTTGAGGCATTGGAGGCATAGGTTGAGGAATTGAGGGAGGTGGGGGAGGTCGTACATTTGGGTTCGTACGAACGAACTCAGTGTACCATGCACTCATCATTTGGAGAAAGGTTTCCCGATCCCTTTCTCCTCCTCCCTGACCAACATTAGGAGGTGGGTTTTCAGTCGGCACTGCCCCTTCAGCCGGAGCTAGCGTATTACTCTCTACTTCATCTGCCACAACTGGATCGGGATCCATTTACTATATAAAAATCATTTAAAAAAGTCAGAAGTCGTCACACTATCACAATTCATACATATGGCATGTATAGCAAAATCCGTACATACAACATGTAGTCCAAGAACCGACTAAACCTGGCTTTGATACCACTAAATGTAATGCCCCCATGCCTGAGACCATCACCGGAGTCGAGCTTGAGGGGTTACCGAACATAATTTTTCAATTTAAGAACTTCAAATCATTTGTTTCTACATTTACTGCTTTCTAGCTACTCGCATCACAGTTACAAGAAAAATCATATCTCGAGTTACAAAACTCAAAATCAAGATCCATAAATTTTCCCTGAATCTAGACTCATATATCTATTTACTAATTTTTTTCTAGAATTTTTTATTGGGCCAATTAGTACAGTTTATTAATTAAAGTATCCCCTGGTTCAGGGTTCGACTGCTCTGACCTCTGTGTATTACGAATCAGATATATCTCTATAAAAAATTGCAATGACTATGAGGTTTGTTTCTATTAAAAATAGACTCAATAAGGAATCTGTAAATATAAATAAAAACTTATAGTTATTTTAGTAAAATTTATTATGAATTTTTAAAGTCAGAACAAGGGATCCAGAAATCACTCTGGCCCTGTTTTGTAAAAGTTTAAATATCTCATAAAATTTAATTTATATTCCTGTTTTGTTCAATCCATATGAAAATAGACTCATTAAGCTTAAATTTCATAACTTACTCATCATTTAGTTATATTTATACTATTTTTAGTGATTTTTCAAATTCATGTCATTGTTGCAGCAATATTCTGTTTTAAGGCAAGTTTCATCTTTCCATGAATTTTTATGAACTAGATAACGTGTTAAACTTCCATGATATCAAACATGATCTAAATTAGCCATCACCATGACTTATCAATATCAAACATTTTCTCAACCAAACATGGCCATATCATAAAATTATTTACACAAAATAGGTATATTGCTATACATGCCATGCTTAAGTAGTTGTACAAGCCATTTACCAAGATAAAAGTCCTTTGGATAGTGTGATCGAACTTTCGACCTGTCCCGATTCCTGAGCCGGCTTGTTCAAAACTACAGTGAATGAAAAGGAAGGAGTAAGCATAAATGCTTAGTAAGTTCATATGTAAATAACAAGTTACATAACAATACAAATATACCAAACAACTTTAGCATGGTATCACCAAAACATATATCATATTGCTAAACATCATTCATCATCTTACTACCTTATTGTTGTTGTATCTATTATCAACCCGAGGGTTAAGAACATACCTGTCCAAAGTGTCCATTTCACAACACTTACCAAAACGTCGCTTGCATCTTAAGTGTTCTTTCATTTCACTAGAAATTTCACCCGTTGAACACATCGGAATACAACTCGGATACACGGATAATTTGCACATAAGTGCCTCATATGTAATCAAGAAATCATGTAACCCGCCCCTAAGTAAACTCAGACTCAACTCAACGAGCTCGGGCGTTCGCATGCATAAGTGAACTCGGACTCAACTCAACGAGTTCGGATGCTCAACCATCCTAGTGACATGTCACTTGTATCCTAATCTATTCCTAAGGTTCAAACGGGCTTTTTTCCTCGATCTCACATTGCCGTCTTCCATGGAATATCGGAACTAATACTCGGTAGCAATTCACATTTATCAAGTAGTAAACATAATTTGCATATTACTGAAATTAACCACAAAGCATAATATTTCACGATAAAAAAATCAGCGTATCATATAATTAACATCAATAACTTAAAAATAACAATTATGCTACATTATTTACACATGAACTTACCTTGGTACCAAAATATAAAGATTTTGCAATTTAGTCCACAATCTTTTCTTTTCCTCGATCACGACTTGAATCTCGTTTTTCTTGATCTATAATACCAAATTAATATTATTTAATACATACATTTATCAAAACAGCATTTAATACGAACTTTAAAAAATTACACTTTTGCCCCTAAACTTTTGCATAATTACACTTTTGCCCCTAGGCTCGGGAATTAAACTTTATTCCTTATTCTTATGTTTTATAACATGCTGATCACTTTTCCCTTCTATGGCAACATCAAATTCTCTCTCTAACATATACTTGTGACTATTAGGTATTTTTGCCGATTAAGCCCTTTTACTCGTTTTCACTAAAAACCGAGTAGCACAAGTTGTCTAACATAATTTAAAACCCCATATTCTATCATAAAACATCAAAATACACAAATTTTACCTATGGGTATTTTTCCAAATATAAACCCTAGGTTGGATTATTGCTAGCATAAGCTTAATCGAGCTTCCGGGATTCCAAAAACGTAAAGAACATTAAAAACGGGGCTTGGAATCACTTACTATGGAGCTTGGAAGCTTGAAACAAACCCTAGCTATGGAGAACCCTTGAAATTTCGGCCTAATGAAGAAGATGGACCAAAATTGGCTTTGAATTTTGTTTTTAATTCATTTTAATAACTAAATGACCAAAATACCCTCACTACTAAACTTTCCAAAAATTCCTTCCATGTCCTAATTTTGTCCATGAACTTAAAATTGGTAAAATTGTTATTTAAGACCTCCTCATTAATATTCCAAAACAATTTCATACTAAAAACTTCTAGAATGCAAGTTTTGCAACTTATTCGATTTAGTCCCTACTTTCAATTTAAGCACTTTAGGCATAGAATTTCATCACGAAATTTTCACACAATCATGCAATCATATCATAAACATCAAAATAATTGTAAAATAATTATTTCTATCTCGTATTTGTGGTCACAAAACCACTATTCCGATTAAGCCCTAATTCAGGATATTACATTATCATCTCCACAGGGATTGTATTTGTGCTAAGTCAATTAATTTGTAAAATTATATTAACAATTTGATAAATAAAAACAATATAATTGATAAGTGATGATTAAATTATATTAAACTAAATGCAATGATCCCTAATGCAATTTAACCTAAGTATGCAAACTATATGAATGAAATAGATTTTAGCAAAATTGACACAATAAACAACAATTATAACATAAACAAGCTAGGACAATTACTTTAATTAAACTCAAATTATTATCAACATGCTTATCAATATTCGAAAATATTCCATGGCAACTCAATCTTTCATGAGTTTGGAAAACACATTTGGTCCTTTCGGAATCCTTTACTTAGTAAATATGCATTTTACTAATACTTATTTACTAAGGGTTTCTTAGTATCCATGCGAGGTAACAAGGATGTGTTAGGTTTGAAACAGTTTAATCACACAAATCTAAAAACTATGTAGATAACAGAGACTAGTTAGGGTTGTTATGTAACATACAATATAATCGGGTTAGGATCTAAATTGAGCATGCACATTTCAATTATGTGTCCATTAGCCGTCGTCTGATTAGGATGGCTCAACTAATTCAGGTGCATTTCAATCACGTATGAACAAAATATAGACTTGATTTTAATTGAAAACATGATCGATTGAGGCACAAACATTATAAGCATGAATCAAATAATTATTATTTAATCAAAATAATCATCCTAGGTTAAATAAAATTAAGTTATCATTGTTGTAAATAAGAATAGAAAACACATAGCAAAAGATCTTGAATTAAATTAAAGAAAAGAAAGATTAAACCCAATTTAGAGTGGCTGTCACCCAAGCTTTGGCTGACTAGGGCTCATTCGTTCCTTTGCTTCGCTCCTTTGCTGACGGTCTCCGAGGTGGCCGACCAAGGGCTCTTTAAGAAGCTAATTTGCTAAAAATATTTATGCAAAGATGATGATAAGCGTGAGGGCTAAGAGAGTTGAGAGAGGAGAGAATGATGAATGAGTGAGGGATGATTGAGGGGTGAGAGATGATTAGAAAAGTGAGAAATGGAGTCTTATTTATAAGTGAGGCAAGGGAGCTAGTTTGCTAAAAATAAGAGTGTCCATCTTTTGCAAATTCATCCAAGGGTGGTCGGCAATGATTTGTGGAAATGTGGCTGATTTTTGCTTGATTTAAGTGCCACAACATCATCAGGATCAGGACTTGGTCAAGTGCAAATCTCCGAGTAAATCTCTGATTTCTTCAACTCTTCAAGGACCTTGTGTAATTAATCTAAAATTTGATTTATGAACATCTACATACTGCCAAATTTTGGATTGACTTGGTCCTCCATTTGGATGGTTTTGTAATCAATATAAAGCTCTCAGACCTGTCCAGCAATAGTAGATAATTTAGAGGACCAAAGAATGTAATTTAACCACTTTAGTTAATCAATTTACTTAAATATTAAAATCCAATTTATTAATGAAACATATTAAAATAAATTTTTAAATATAACTTTATATTTTTTATTTAATTTAATCATGCATGGCCCATTTTATTGCTTGAAAATATAATATGCTCAAATTAACATAAAAGAAGCCATTTTCTACATGAAAACAATATAATAAAGCATAAAATCACTTTTTAATAATTTTTATGTCCTAATTTCACATTTTCATATATTTCATTAATTTATTAAGCAATTACTTGGTTTTAACAACAAATTTAAGTAAAAAGGTGATGAAATATATAGGAAAAATCCTATATATTTTTCAGTTTACATTGACATAGGCATCAAGTTAATACTTGTGCCCAAGTCACATAGTGCCTTACCAAATATTTTGCTGCAATGTTGCAAGGGATGGTAAAACATCTAGGATCCTTCAACTTTGGGGGTAGTTTGTCTTGAAGATATGTACTGCATTCCTTCGTCAGAGCCACCGCTTCAAATTCTTTGAGTCTTCATTTTTTGGACAGGATATCGTTCATGAATTTGGCGTAGTTCAGCATTTGCTCAAGTGCTTCAACCAACAGGATGTTGATATGAAGTTGCTTGAGTACGTCTAGGAACTCTTTGAATTGAATCTCTTGCTTCTGTTTTTGAAGTCTTTGAGGGTAGGGTGGTGGTGGTTTTTTACTGGAATTGGTTGATTCGTCTTCTGTGGCAATTCTGCATCCAACGGAGTTATTAGTTTATCAGAATTAGCTGGTTCTGGAATTACCTTGTTGGGTTTTGTAGATTCTGGTTCTTGTGAAACTGGAACTTCAACACTCGGTTAAACTTCCTCTGAATCTTGAGGGCTAGCTTGCTCCTTTTTAGCTTCGATGGTGTTAGGCTCTACTGTCTTTCCACTCCTCAATGTCAATGCTTTGCAATGCTCCTTCCCCAGATTCCTCGGATTCTCCGTATCACTAGGTAAAGCACCTTATTTGTCGGTTCTTGAGTTTAGTAGTAAGCTGGCCCACTTGATTCTCCAAATTCCTTAGAGTGGCATCGTTTTTTGCCATGTATGCCTTCAATAAATTCTCTAAGCTATTGGATGATTCAGCTTGAGCTAGTTTCTAAACTTGTTGGGGGAAACTAGGTGGCTGGGTTGGTCTAGGTTGGGCGTAAGTGTTACTGGTTCCAACCCATTGGTTACTCTAGGAAAAATTGGGGTGATTTCGCCTTAATAAGTTATAGACATTGGATTGCAGTCCTTGCCTTCCTCGATTTTGGTTCTGGTTACCCATGTAATACACGGATTCTAGGTTCGTTGGACATTCTTCAAAAAAATTTCCTTCCCCACAATAAACACAGGCTACATTTTCAAATTGATTTGGTGGCTGTGCTACAAAACTATTACACCCATTAGTGCTAAAATTTTTAAGCATTGGGGATATTGAGGATACTTGGGATGCCAGTGAAGTGAGAGTGTATACTTAATGTATTCCAGCTACTTATCTTCCTGACACTGCTCGATTGGTTGGCCATTGGTAATTGTTGCTGGCAATCCTCTCAATAATTTCATAAGCCTCATTATAAGACTTAGAAAGGAGAGCACCATTAGCAGAAGCGTCCACTACTATCCTCGTGTGAGCATTGAGACCATTATAAAATGTCTCAAGTTGGATGCAATGTGGGATTCCATGATGAGGGTACTTTCGTAATAACTCTTTGTACCTTTCCCATGCCTCATACAAGGACTCATCATCCATTTGTTGGAAAGCAGTGATCTCGTTTCTCAACTTAGCATTCTTGCTAGGCGGAAAATACTTCATAAGGAATCTTTCTACTAACTCTTGCCATGTGGAAATTGAATTTGGTGGCAATGATTTCAACCAGGCTCAAGCTCAGTCTCTTAGCGAGTATGGAAATAGCTTCAATCATAATGCATCTGCAGGTACTCCGGCTAACTTGAAAGAATCACTCACCTTCATAAGCAATCTTTAATGAAGATGAGGATCTTCGTTAGGCATTCCATTGAATTGGCCCACTGTCTGAAGAATCTGGAACATGACTAGCTTCAACTCGAACTATTGTGCCTCAATTTCAGGTCTTCTAATACCCAGATTAAGATCATGAAATATTGGCACGACATATTGTCTTAAAGTTCTATCCCTATCATCAGCAATAAAATTAGGATTTTGAGCAGGGTTTCCTCCGTTTCTTTGATTCAGATTTTTTAAGTTTATTTTTTTCAATCCTTATCTGACTTGCTTGTCTTCTTCACTGTCGGAAAGTTCGTTCAATCTCAGGGTCTACAGGGTGTAGGTCAATAATTCAGTCAATACTCATAAACACCTGAAATAATCACAGAAAAATTAAGTTAAAATTTGAACAGAAAAATAAACCAAAATGCAAAACTAACAAATTCACAAAAATGACTTTAAAACACAGTCCCTGGCAACGCGCCAAAAACTTGGAACGACGAAAATGTGCAAGTGTACACAATTGCAACAAGTAATAAAGTAACAAGTAAATGTCGAGTTATCGCACCCACAGGGACTGTGAAAAGAATTGTTTATGAATGCAATTTAAAACACTTTGGTGAAAAAAATATTTTGTTTTAAAAAGGGTGATAAAAAAGATTTTAAACTAAATAAAAATAAAAGTTCTAATGCATGATTTCGAAATATGATTTAATCAAGGTGACATAATTATGTTGGATTAATTACATTTCTTTAACTTAGAATTATTAAACTCATGTTTATGTTGTTACGAATAAATTCACGGCAACTCGGTAATTTGCTAACTTATGAACATACTTACCTACCAAAATCCATTCATCTCTTAACATATCCATATGTCAATTCAATCGATAAATAGATTCTAATAAGCAAGCATGCTATTGCACATACATACTCATTAAATTGAACTAATCTCTTGCATAATCCTATGTCAATTCAAACGATTAACTAAATCTAATGAGAACATAAAAGTCTATGTGAAGTAACAAGGTATTCTTACCTTGGAACAATTTAATCACAATAATCTTGCAAGTATGCAAGACCAGTGTATCACCAGATATAATGCTAATTTAACCTTCAACTACCTTAGAAGAATAAACATGCACTGATTATGTATTGTGTCCATTAATTACAATTTCAATCCGTTTAAATAATTAATTCATTAGTTCCCTCACAATTATAATGCAAGAATAACTTAGGCATGATTTTACTTAATCAAGCATTTTACCGAGGCCTATAACAGCATAAACATAACTTTAATAATTTAAGAGGACGAAATGCATTCAACCCAACACAAATTAAATTCAAGCTAAGCTAATTAAATTAACCATTCCAACAACATAAATATTCATAGATATGTTCATCACAAAAATAACAAAAATTAAAGAGATAGGGAACAAGAATCAAATTCGATGTTTTCCCGTAGCTTGACTAGGTTGCTCCGTTCTTCCTTCTTTGTTGTCCTCGATGATCAAGGCTGCTAAGAACACTCAATTGCTGCTCCAGAATGGCTGAAGAAAAACCCTTTCTCAAGGGGAGAAATCGGCAAAAAAGCAAGGAACTTTGAATGGGAAAATGAGAGAAAAAGTGAAAGAGGAGAGAAGAATTGTGAGAGAAGAGATGTGAATGAGGGATGTGTTGAATGATCAGCCAAGGGGGGTTTTTATAGCTGAATGTGGTAGCTAAAATTTGCTAAAAGTAGTAGCCAAAGAGCCACTCCTTGGCCGGCCTCCTATGTGGCAAAGTTGATGGCTTCAACTTTCCTAAAAATAGCTTGGGGCAAATCTACAAAGCACCAATTGTGGAGGGGTTTAATTGTAACTTGAACAAGTCTTCAAGGGCTTATTTGCAGCTTAAATAATCAGAGAATGAGCTAAATTGGGTCAGCACATGGATGGTTTTGGACTGTCCTTTTCTTGGCCGGTTCGGTTTACCTGATTCGGTTCAATCGAACCACTTTTTCATAATTAATTAATCATAATTTATTAACCCAAATTAAATTGGATATAAATTAAAATTAATTATATTATGAAAAAATGCATATAATTTTGGACTGTCTTAGGCTGAAATTTAGTTCACCTTGATACTTCAAATTGCTTCTCGGTTTTGTGCTTCTTACAGTGTCTGCCGAGCCATTTTTCACCCTTTGTGCAAATCTGTCGAAAATAACTAAAATTCATAAAAAATAATTATGAAATTAACTAAAATTTAACATGTTCATATTTTAAGTGCACTTTAATTATTTTATAAAAATTAATTATTTTTCGACAAGAATTTAACCGAATTCGCATGAATTTAAGTTAAAAAGAGTATCAAAAAGTGTGTAAATTTTTGTGTTTCCAGGGTGAAAGGGTGGTGTGCCACTTGGGTGTGCAATGCAACAGTGCGTAGCAGGGGATGCAAGAAGCGTGTGCATCGTTGAGCAGGCTTAAAGTGGGCGTGCGCAGAAGTTGGGTGCTGGTGCGAGGCACGGCCTGGGTAGTTGGGGCTGGAGCAGCAGGCGAGCCAAGGAGCAGTTCGGTGCTGAGTAGGACCAGGCACGTGATGCAGCATGCGATTGAGCAGGCATGCGCGAGGTGGGTGTATGGCGTGCTACTGACCAATCAGCTGGGCAATGCTATGGCTAGGAAATTGCTAAGAGGTTTTGGCACTTAAGGGTTTTGGTGTTTTTGGAGGGAATGGTATAGGAATGAAATAAATATAAGAATTGATGGCTGGAATTTATAGTGAAAGGAGTAGGAATTAGAGTAGAATTCTTAATATAATTTAATAATTAAAATTTCTAAGTTCTAATACTACTCAAAGTATGTAACAATTAATAAAAATTATTATTTGCTATTAATTTATTAAGATAAAAAACTTATCAAATAAAATATGATTAAATTAAAACTAATCCTAAATCTATGTAAAGTTGATAATAATTAATATATATATTATAATAGATATAATTATATATTAACAATTATCATCTTTTTCTATTAAACTAAAAACATTTATTCTAGAAGCCTTTTGAAGATATTTACAAAAAGAGGCATCTAATTTTTAATATTTACAAAAGAGCAACAAAATTTTAAAAATAGTTCAATTAAGTTCCTAGACTTAATGAAAATTTGAAATCGAGTTGCAACTTAAAACTTGGATCAAAATTGACCCATTTATTTGAAAATTTTAAAAATTATTTTTCCATTTAGGGGATAATTTCTCAGAAAATTATGTCAAAATCAATTCCCAAGAAAGATTGGAGGGGTCAGAGGTGGTCCCGCTTAAGTTCCAATCTCCTAGACAGAAATTATTTAAACATACTAATCCCGAAAATATACCCTAAATCTTTTATTTAAAAAGAAGAATAAGAAAAATTAAATATATGATAAAATGAACGAGATTTGATTCCATTCAATTCTATCTCCCCAGTAATGTTTCAAGCGTTGAGCATTAACTCAAAAATTACCTTCCTTACCTTGAAGTTCAACAACTCCGTATGGATAGACTCGATGAATAGTAAAAGGACCAGAACAATGTCATTTTAACTTACCTGGAAAGAACTTTAATCTGGAATTAAATAACAAGACTTGCTGACCTACCTGAAATTCACGAACTCAAATGTGCTTGTCATGCCATTTTTTAAGTCTCTCATTGAGCAATTTGCCATTTTTGTATGAGAACATTTACAATTCTTCTAACTCATTGAGCTAGAGCATCCATTTCTCTTTAGCAAGCTTAAGATCCAAGTGGAGTTGTCAGAGAGCCCCGTAAGCTTTGTGTTCTAACTCTAAGGGTAGATGGCAGGCTTTCCCAAAAACTAACCTATAGGGTGACATCCCTAAAGTTTTCTTGTATGCTATCATGTAAGCCCATAAAGCATCATCTAGTCTTTTGGACCAATCTCGTCGGTTCGAGCAAAATATTTTATCTAGTATGCCTTTGATCTCCTTGTTTGCCAGTTCAGTTTGCCCATACATTTGCGGTTGGTAAGCTATGAAAACCTTATGCTTGACTCCATGTTTGTCAATGTAACAGCCAGATTTAGACCCTACTCAGAACGGTGGTTTTGGGACCACGAATCCGAGTTAGAAAAATTTTTAAAAAATTATTTTCTGGATTTATTATATGTGAATTTATATCCGTGAAATTTTCGTGTTTTAATTTTGTCATTTGAGTGTTGATTTAATAAAAAGGGCTTAATAACGTAAAATGAAAATTTGATGGTTAAATGTGAAAGGGTCGAATTGTTGTTGTCTTTTTAAATTGAGGTATTTATAATGCAATATTACCATGATAGCATAAGATGGACGGTTATAACCATGAATTATAATGGTTTAAAATTTTAATATAAAGGTTATCTATGTAAAATGATTATTAAGTTATAATAATATAAAACATAAAATCAAAACCCATTTGTGCATCTTTTTGGTTTGACCGAATAATAAAAAGAAAGAAAGAAAAATAAATCTTTAAGGTTCGGCCATTGTTGAAGCTTGATTAAGGTATGTAACTAGATCGGTTTTTGATAATTTTTACGTTTTTGAGATCGTTGCAATGTAATGTACAAAGCCCATGCTTGAATTTCTAATTTTGATGAATATTTTGAGTTATGCCATTGATGAATAATTGAGCTTTGTGATGTTAGATGATGAATTATGAAAGATATGTTTTGGATTAATATGTTTTGCATTGGAATTTTTGATGAATTTGAGTAATTAGGGCTAAATTGCAAAAATAATAAAGTGAAGGACTAAAATGTGAATTAAATGAAATTTATGGACTTATATGAGCATGAGTAACATTCGGCCTAAGCATGGTGTGTGCAAATTTTGCATGTTTTGTGTTTTGTCTGATTTGGACTAAATTGTAAAAAGTGTAAAATGTCAGGGGTAAAATGGTAATTTCCCATTTATATGTTTTTGGACTAAATTGAATGAAATTATGTTTGAATGAGTTTAATTTGAATATGTTTAGATCAAGAACTAAATAAATCAGATTTGAATCGGGGGAAAACCAAAGTTGTCGAATAATCGTCCCCTTCCGATTACTGTTGTCTGAGGTAAGTTTATAGGCAAATAGATGTCGTAAATTTCAATATATGTATATTATAAATGCTGAATTGAATTGTTATAATTGTTTAAGAATGTGCCAAAATGATATATGTTTGAGAGTAATGGTTACGAGTTTGCTTTAACCGAGTTACAACATCCGAAAGCCCCGTATGAACCTTAGGAATAGCTAGGATATATATGTCATGAGATAAGATTTCTGATATGTGTTCTCGTTTTAGACTACGTCTGGGATGTTGGCATCGATATGTGTTCTTTTGTAAGACCCTGTCTGGGACAGTGGCATCGATATGTGATTACATGTAAGACCACGTCTGGGACATTGGCATTATATGATATGTGTGATTATTCGATTATCCTATTCAATTTTGAATGGTTCAATGGGCAATGATAAGTTGTGATCGAATGTGTAAATCGAGCTAAAGTGATCAGGTATGTGATAGTGGATTACCTATTTGAAAATAAGGTAAGTTGGTTATTTGATATGTGATGCAAATTATACATGATGCTAATGTAAATATATGTGTATTTGTGTAGTATATTCAGCCACATGTTATGTATAAATATGTGATATTAAATTTTGATTCATGAGTATATGCATATGAGTTTATATATATTCGATTATATAATGATATTATGGCTTTGATATTGAATGATACTTTGATAATAGATATATGTATATTCAGCCAAGATAAAGTTTATAAATGAAAGTATATGTTGTATATGAAATTGTAAGCTTGAAATTAAATGTGATTATGATAGCATAAATTGGTTTGGTTAAATTGAGTTGATTATGTCATTGAGTTGTTTATTTGCTTATGACTTACTAAGTTGTGATAGCTTACTATGTGTGTATGTTTGCTACTATTTTATAGATTTTGGAGACTAGTTTATAGGTTATGCTTCGTTATGTGATTTAGTATTAAGGTAAATTCGGTTGTGATATATAGATTAAGTGAAGTTGCTAATAATATATATGTGATTGATCAATAAATTTGGCTATGATAGTAAATATAGGTAAAAGATGTAAGTTGATTGAAATTTAGTATTTGAGTTTGAATCCAATGGTGGTTATGCTTGGTTTTGGTTGTGGGTGATTCGGCTATGACTTGTATATAAGTGAATATAGGTGAAATTGGTTCGATAGGCTTGTTAAAGCGTGGATCTATGATTTGGTATTTTAGTGAATTCGATATTGGTATATAGAAGAAATTAATATGAATTATATTAGTAATTCAAACATGATTCGGCACTTATATATATATAGGTATATGATGTATTGGTTTAATAATTGTACATTAGTTGAGATATATTTGTAATATGTTTGACGTGACATAAATTTTGGTTATATGTATATTTATGTACTTAGTCGAATATGTGATCATTGAATTAGTCTTGAATAATTGTTCAAACAACGAATCATATTTGGCCAAGCAACAAATTTCATTCTAGAAAAAGATGGTGAGTTAAGATTCATGGATCGAATGTTTTTACTAATTAGGAAGGGGTTGAGAAAAGTGTTGTTACAAAAAGCTCATAAAGGGCCCTTTTCAGTTCATTCTGGGAGCATCAAAATGTATAGAGATCTAAAAAAGTCATATTGGTGGCCCAGTATGAAAAGAGAAATTTTAGAGTATTTTTCAACTTGTTTAACTTTTTAGAGAGTCAAAGCTAAACATGAGGTACTTTCAGGTAAATTGTATCCTTTAGAAATTCTAGAGTGGAAATGGGATAGAATTACTATGGATTTTGTATCAGGTTTGCCCCTCAATCCTTCTAAGAAGAATTTTTTATGGGTAATAGTAGATCGGCTTACTAAGTAACTCATTTTCTGCCTATGAATACTACTTATTCTTTGGAGAAGTTAGCTGAACTATACATTGTCGAGATAGTACACCTTCACAGAATTCCTTCTTCCATAGTGTTTGGTAGAGATCTAAGGTTTACCTTGAGGTTTTGGAATCAATTACAAAGATCTTTAGGAACTAAGTTATAGTTTAGTACTGCATTTCATCCTCAAACTGATGGTCAACCTAAAAGATTTCTTTAGTTGAGTTTGCTTATAATAATAATTTTCATGCTAGTTTGAAAATGTTTCCATTTGAAGCTTTGTATGGTAGAAATTGTAGAACACCTATTTGTTAGATTGAGCTTAGTGAAAGAAAGTTATGGAGTCTTGAATTAGTACGAAAAATAGAAGAGAAATTATCTATTATCCGAAATCATTTAAAGGCTATACAAGATCGTCAGAAAGCTTATGCAGATATGAAAAGAAAATAAATTTCATTTGAAGTTGGGGATAAGGTATTTTGACAATCTCTCCTTGGAAGAAAATCATCAGATTTGGTCAGAAAGGAAAATTAAGTCCAACGTTTTTATGACCTTATGAAATTCTTAAGAAAATTGGACCTGTAACTCACAAATTGGCTCTGCCTCCTGAGTTATCAAAGATAACAATGTGTTACATGTATCTATGTTGAGAAAAGATAGACCCAATCCTAACCATGTTGTACAGATTGAAGAGTTAGAGGTTGAACCGAACTTGTCTTATGAAGAAGAGTCTGTCAGTATTCTAGCAAGAGAGGTAAAAGAGATGAAAAATAAATGAATTCCCTTAGTGAAAGTTCTATGGAGAAATCATAGTACTGAAGAAGCTAATTGGGAAAGAGAAAGCAAAATGAGAGATCAATTTCCACTGTTATTTTAGGTATGAATTTCGGGGATGAAATTTTCTAAGTAGGGGAGAGTTATAATAGGCCACCCGACAAAGTCTCTATTTATGGTTATTGTTTATTGTACTAAGTGTAGTTCTAAGTAAGTAAAGTATTAGTTGTGGCAAAATATGGGTTTTTGTGTATGCGCTGATTGGCCAAATCTGTGTTTTGCGAGATCTATAGTCTAGCAGATTCTTCTGTTGAGTATACGCCACCCCAGATGTTTTGGCGAGGTTGTCAAATCTATAGTTTTATAGATTTTTTTATTATTTTTATAAGACTATTTAGTTAGTCTAGTGAGAACTGATTAGAGTGGAAGCAAGATATTGTTTTTGATAAGACTTAAATTATGATAAGCGCATTTAATCACGAAAATCAAGAGTGTTAGTGGAATAATCTAATCCTTCCACTAAACTTTGTCTCCGTGCTTAAGTATATAAAGGCATCGATGTCTTCATCGATAAAATTTTGTGTTTTCTTTGCATTCATCTTATTATTGATTTTATTTGCATTCTCTTTCAAAGCTTAAGTCCAGAAACCTTACTGAGGTTGGGATTGTTGTATTCAACCAACTCCCACATTTGTTTTAGCTCTCTGGTAAATACTAATGAACCCTAGGCCATTTTCATAGTTATTTACGTATTTTTAGCTTTGTATACATAAGTATTAGAATTATATGTAAGGAAGGAAACATCTTGATTATAGGTTATGTGCTAGTGTTTCTAGCATGCATTGTAACAGCCCGATTTAGGGCTAAAACAGAATAGTGGTTTTGAAACCATGAATCTGAGGTTGAAAGAAATTATTTTAATTAAGTTTTAGTGTTTATATTATGATCTCATAATTGTGTGAAAATTTCGTTGCGAAATTTTATCGCTTGGGTGTTTAATTTGATATTTAGAACTAAATTGAAATAGGTAAAAAAATGTGTGTTCTAGTTCATAAAGTACTTGATTGAAATGGGGGTTTTAAGTAGAGGTCCTTAAATGGAATTAGACCATTATACTTTATATGGACAAAAATTATGACATGGATGGAATTTTAAAAAAGTTTAGTAGTAAGGGCATTTTGGTCATTTGTATATTAAATGAAATAAAATGGGAAAAATAACACAAAAATGTGTTCATCTTCATTCAAGCTTGGCCGAAACTTACATGTTCTCTATAGCTAGGGTTTTTCCCAAGCTTTAAAGATCAATAATCAAGAAAGGCGTGGAATCGATCTCGAACGGGGGAAGGAAAAGGTTTTGGACTAAATTGCAAAATTTCTATATTTTGCACCGAGGTAAGTTTGTATGTAAATAATACATTAACTTCATTTACATTTTTATATTTCAGCCTATTATATGTATTTTAGCTAATTTTGAAACATAAATTGACTATTGGAGGAATGGAAATAAGTAATAGAGAGAGAAATTCAACTCGTAGTGAACAGAGGTCAGATCAGTCGAGCTGTATAACAGGGGAAACTTTAACTAATAAACTGTACTAATTTGCTGGACCAAAAATTCTAGAAAAAAATTAGTAAGAAGTTATATGAGTCTAGTTTCAGAAAAATTTTACGAATTTGAATTTCGAGTTTTGTAACTCGAGTTATGATTTATTTAGTAAACATGACGCAGGAGAGACAACTCAATCAAAGTGGAGTAAATATTGAAATTAAAAGTAGATACACTTGAGTTAATGTGTAAACATATTAGATTCTTTAATTATTATTTATATACTTACTTACTAAGCTATATAAGCTTACTTTCTTTTCTCTCTTTTGTCTTATAGTGTCGTCCGGCATTGCTCGGGAGTTAAGAATCGTTGAAGTTCTGCCACACTATCAATACTTTTGGGTATTTGAACTAAACATTTCTTTTGAATTATGGCATGTATAGTAGGCTTCATTATTTTGTTACGTGTCATAATTGCCTAGGTTTAAAATATTGGTTACATTATTTAACCAAATTATTTTGTATAAGCCATTGAAGTTGGCTAATATTGTTCAAGGCATATGTTATAATGATACATTATCTATTTGAATGACATATTTCTATTTCGGTTTCGTTTAATGATATATATTATGAGCTGGTAATACCTCGTACCCTGTTTCGATGTGGAACACGGGTAAGGGGCGTTACATTTAGTGGTATCAGAGCTATGGTTTAGTCGGTTCTCGGACTAATATAGTGTGTGTAAAAGTCTAGCTATACATGCCATAAATATACTGTGATAGTGTGGTGACTCTTAATTATTTTAAACTGTGTTTTGTTTTAATATAGTAATGGATCCTGATGGAACTGCGACTGATGATGCTGCTAGTAATGCGACGGCTCCCGCACAAGGGATCGCGCCTGTAGAAAGTAGACCTGAGACATTCAGACAGGGAGATGAGGCTCGGGATGCCTTTCTCCAAATGATGAACAATTGGTATACTAAGTTTATTCGAGCAAACCCAAATGCTCAACCTCCTCCACCCCTCCCATACCTCAGACGGTTCCTGTAGCTGCTCAAGGCATAGATTTGGTAAGAATGAACAAGCCTCCGATGAGCAAAAATCAATGATGATCCCGAGAAAGCAGAGTTCTGGCTTGAAAATTCTACCCGTGTATTTGATGAGCTCTCATGTACACCCGAGGAGTGCTTAAAGTGCGCTGTATCACTTTTGAGAGATTCAGCTTACCACTGGTGGAAGACTTTGGTAGCAGTGGTGCCAAAAGAAAGGGTTACTTGGGATTTCTTCCAAGAAGAATTCAAAAAGAAATACATAAGTCAGCGATTTATTGATAAAAAACGAAGGAGTTCCTTGAATTGAAGCAGGGCAAGATGTCTGTGGCAGAGTATGAACGCGAATTTGTAAGGCTCAGCAAGTATGCCCAGGAATGTGTGTCCACCGAGGCCATTTTGTGTAAAAGGTTTGAGGATGGGCTAAATGAGGACATTAAAGTGCTTGTGGGAATTTTGGAGCTAAAAGAATTTGTAGTATTGGTTGACCGAGCTCTTAAAGCCCAAGAACTGAACGGAGAAAGAAGAAAAGCTACTATTGAGGCTCGAGATGTCAGAAAGAGGCCGATAAGTAAGTCATTTCAATCTCAATCAAAGAGGTCTAAAGAGACAAACCCTCATTGAGTATGAATTTAGTATCTAATAAAAAGTTGCTTATTGAGTTTACTGAATTTACGATTAAAGTGTCGAACCCCTTAAGCCAATATGTGCTAGTTGATAAGGTTTGCAAGAATTGCCCATTAATGATTCAAGGTCACTGTTTTTCAGCTAATTTGATGTTGTTACCATTTGATGAGTTTGACGTTATTTTGGGAATGGACTAGTTGACATTGTATGATGCCAAGGTAGATTGTAAATAGAAAACACTAGAGTTGAAATGTGAAAATGGTGAAACTCTGTGGGTTGAAACAGATGAATCAAATAAATTACCTATGGCAAATTCGCACATGTCTGAACAGAAATACATGAGGAAAGGATGTGAAGCTTATCTGGCCTATGTAATGAATACTGAGCTGTCTGAATTGAAGCTTGAATCAGTACCGATAGTCTGTGAATTTCCAGATGTATTTCCAGAGGAATTGCCTAGATTGCCTCCGAACAGAGAGATAGAGTTTGCCATTGATTTGTTGCCGGGTACTGCACTGATCTCGATTTCTCCATATAGAATGGCTTCGACTAAATTAAAAGAATTGAAGGCTCAGTTGCAAGAGTTAACAGACAAGGGATTTGTGAGACCGAGTTTCTCTCCCTGGGGTGCTCCTGTATTGTTCGTAAAGAAGAAAGATGGCTCAATGAGGCTTTGCATTGATTACTGTCAGCTCAACAAGGTGATTTTAAAGAACAAGTACCCGTTCCCGAGGATTGATGATTTATTCGATCAGTTAAAGGGGGCCACAGTGTTTTCAAAGATCGATTTGAGGTCCGGTTACTACCAGTTGAGAGTTAAGGAGTCGGATGTGTCGAAAACTGCCTTTAGGACAAGGTATGGACATTATGAGTTCCTTGTGATGCCTTTCAGCCTAACAAATGCTCCAGCTATATTTATGGACTTGATGAACCGAATCTTTCGGCCATATTTAGATAAGTTTGTAGTAGTGTTTATAGATGACATTCTAATTTATTCTCGGGATGAGTCTGAACACGCCGAACACTTGAGAACCATATTGCAAATCTTGAGAGAAAAGAAATTGTTTGCTAAGTTTAGTAAAAGTGAGTTCTGGCTTCGTGAAGTCAGATTTTTGGGACATATAGTCTCAGGTGATGGTATTCGGGTGGATCCGAGCAAGATTTTCGTGATCGTTGATTGGAAACCGCCAAAGAATGTATCCGAGGTTAGAAGCTTTTTAGGCTTCGCCGGGTATTATAGACGTTTTGTCAAGGGATTTTCAATGATTGCCTCTCCTATAACTAAGTTGCTGCAAAAGAATGTTAAGTTTGAATGGACTGATAAATGTCAACAGAGTTTTGAAAAGCTGAAAGCACGATTGACTGAAGCACCAATTTTAGTAAAGCCCGAGCCAGGGAAGGAGTTCGTAATTTATAGTGATGCATCATTGACAGGCCTTGGATGTGTACTAATGCAAGAGGGTAAAGTGGTAGCTTGTGCCTCGAGACAGTTAAAACCGCATGAGAAGAACTATCCTACACATGATTTGGAATTGGCCGCTATTGTCTTTGCCTTGAAGATTTGGCGAAATTATTTGTATGGTGAAAAATGCCGACTTTTTACTGATCAGAAAAGTTTGAAGTATTTGATGAATCAAAAGGATTTGAATCTGCGACAGCGGAGATGGCTTGAATTATTGAAGGATTATGAGTTAATGATTGATTATCATCCGGGAAAAGCGAATGTAGTTGCTGACGCTTTTAGCAGGAAATCTCTTTTTACTTTGAGAGCCATGAATATGGGGTTAGCATTGTCTGATGATGGGTCAATCTTAGCAGAGATGAGGGCTAAATCGTTATTTCTCCAGCTAATTTGTGATGCTCAAAAGAACGGTAGTGAGTTGCGAACCAAAAGAACTCAGTGCGAATCGGGTTACGACTCAGGTTTTCGAGTTGGACCGGATGACTCTTTGATGTTTCGAGACAGGATATGTGTACCGAAAAATGATGAATTGATTCAGAAAATATTACATGAGGCACACAGTGGTTGTTTTTCGGTTCACCCTGGTAGCACAAAAATGTATAATGATTTAAAGAAGTTATATTGGTGGCCAAGCATGAAAAGGGACATTTCTGAATTTGTAACCAAGTGTTTGATCTGTAAACAAGTAAAAGCTGAGCATCAAGTGCCTTCAGGATTACTCCAACCGGTAATGGTGCCTGAGTGGAAATGGGATAGGATTATCATGGATTCTGTAACCGGTTTGCCTCTGACTCCTAAAAAGAAGGATGCTATCTTGGTAGTGGTTGATAGGTTAACAAAGTCTGCTCACTTTATACCAATACGTACCGATTACTCACTTGATAAATTAGCTGAATTATATATTGCTGAAATTGTGAGGTTGCACGGGGTGCCTATGTCTATAATATTAGATAGAGATCCGAGGTTTACCTCGAGATTCTGGAAAAAGTTACAAGAAGCTTTGGGTACAAAAATTGAACTTTATTACCGCGTTTCATCCACAAACAGATGGTCAGTCGGAAAGAGTAATCCAAGTACTCGAAGATATACTTAGATGCTGTGTTTTAGAATTTGAGGGCAGTTGGGAGAAATATCTATCTTTGGTTGAATTTGCCTACAATAACAATTTTCAGTCAAGTATACAGATGGCGCCGTATGAAGCCTTGTATGGTCGCAAGTGTCGGACTCCTTTATATTAGACCAAACTTAGTGAGAAACAGATTAACAGAGTTGATCTAGTTAAAGAAACCGAAGAGAAAGTAAAAGTAATTCGTGATTGCTTGAAAGCTGCTTCAGATCGACAAAAGTCATATGCATATTTAAAAAGAAAAGAGATTGAATTCTAGGTAGGTGATAAAGTGTTCTTGAAGGTGTCACCATGGAAGAAGATTCTGAGATTTAGCCGAAAAGGCAAGTTGAGTCCGCGTTTTATTGGGCCGTACGAGATTACTGAGGGAATTGGACCAGTACATATCGGTTGGCCTTACCGGCAGATTTAGAAAGAATTCATAACGTGTTTCATGTATCAATTTTGCCACGTTATCGTTCTGATCCTTCACATGTGATTTCTCCAACAGAAATTGAGATTCGATCAGACTTGACCTATGATGAGGAACCGATTAAGATTTTGGCTCGAGAAGTAAAACAGTTGAGAAAGAAAAGTATAGCTTTAGTGAAAGTGTTATGGCAAAGACATGGAGTAGAAGAAGCTACGTGGGAACCGGAGGAAGCCATGAGAAAATAGAACCCAAATCTCTTTACCGGTAAGATTATCAAAGACGAAAATCCCTAAAGGGGGGAGAGTTGTAACAGCCCGATTTAGGGCCAAAATAGAATAGTGGTTTTGAAACCACGAATCCGAGGTTGAAAGAAATTATTTTAATTAAGTTTTAGTTTTTATATTATGATTTCATAATTGTGTGAAAATTTCGTTGCGAAATTTTATCGATTGGGTGTTTAATTTGATATTTAGGACTAAATTGAAATAGGTAAAAAAATGTGTGTTCTAGTTCATAAAGTACTTGATTGAAATGGGGATTTTAAGTAGAGGTCCTTAAATGGAAATTAGACCATTATACTTTGTATGGACTTTGTATGGACAAAAATTAGGACATGGATGGAATTTAAGAAAGTTTAGTAGTAAGGGCATTTTGGTCATTTGTATATTAAATGAAATAAAATGGGAAAAATAACACAAAAATGTGTTCATCTTCATTCAAGCTTGGCCGAAACTTACATGTTCTCCATAGCTAGGGTTTTTCCCAAGCAGCTTAATAATCAAGAAAGGCGTGGAATCGATCTCGAACGGGGGAAGGAAAAGGTTTTGGACTAAATTGCAAAATTTCTATATTTTGCACCGAGGTAAGTTTGTATGTAAATAATACATTAACTTCATTTACATTTTTATATTTCAGCCTATTATATGTATTTTAGCTAAGTTTGAGACATAAATCGACTATTGGAGGAATGGAAATAAGTAATAGAGAGAGAAATCCCGGTTGAACATTCGGAAAGATTGAATAATATAGATAGAGCGTAGCTAGGTCACATGTATGGTGCTGAGTGCACATCATGTGTACAAGAAAGCTACGAGATACTATGTAGTAGCTACGTCACATGTGTGATACGGGATGTATCCCATGTAGACAAGAGAGCTGCGGGAGAGATAAATGTAGCTAGGTCGCATGTCTGATTCCAAGTGAAGGACACCATGTAGACAAGAGAGCTACGAGATAAATTGGCTAGGCCATATGGGTGGTACTAAGTGTTCACCATGTGTACAAGAGAGCCGAATTATATGAAATATGATAGTGGGCCAGTGTGCTGAAACCATCAAGTATCGAGGATTGATCCGAATTGTTCAACAGGATAATTTAACGGTGGCATTGTAATCATGGAATTATACTTGTGATGTATGAAATATGGTGAAAATGAATTGTGATATGTATGCTAACTGAGGTTAATACAAAGAAAGTGTGAAAGAGTGAATTTGCAATAATACTATTTTGGACAGTAGCAGTGATGTGACTTTGAAAAATCACCAAAAATAGTATAAATTTAATTAGAGGGTTAATGTGATATGAAATTAAATGCCAATTAGTCTATTTTCATATAAAAGAAACAGAGCAAGCAAAAGAACTCTATATTTTGAGATATTTATATTTGTGTGTGACTTGTTCAGATTGACTATGTGATCCCCTGTTCTGATTTTGATAAATCATTACAAATTTTACAAAAATAATTAAGAAATATAGTTTTTATTTATATATTCCTTATTGAGTCTAGTTTTAAATGAAACATGTTTCATGGCTATTTGAATTGTGTACTGGGAGAAATTCAACTCGTAGTGAACAGAGGTCAGATCAGTCGAGCTGTATAATAGGGGAAGCTTTAACTAATAAACTGTACTAATTTGCTGGACCAAAAATTCTAGAAAAAAATCAGTAAGAATTTATATGAGCCTAGTTTTAGGAAAATTTTATGGATTTGAATTTCAAATTTTGTAACTCGAGTTATGATTTATTTAGTGAACATGACGCAGGAGAGACAGCTCAATCAAAGTGGAGTAAATATTGAAATTAAAAGTAGATACACTTGAGTTAATGTGTAAACATATTAGATTCTTTAATTATTATTTATATACTTACTTACTAAGCTATATAAGCTTACTTTATTTTCTCTCTTTTGTCTTATAGTGTCGTCCGGTATTGGTCGAGAGTTAAGGATCATTGAAGATCTGCCACACTATCAATACTTTTAAGTATTTGAACTAAACATTTCTTTTGAATTATAGCATGTATAGTAGGCTTCGTGATTTTGTTACGTGTCATAATTGCCTAGGTTTAAAATATTGGTTACATTATTTAACCAAATTATTTTGTATAAGCCATTGAAGTTGGCTAATATTGTTCAAGACATATGTTATAATGATACATTATCTATTTGAATGACATATTTCTATTTTGGTTTCGTTTAGTGATATATATTATGAGCTGATAATACCTCGTACCCTATTTCGATGTGGAACACGGGTAAGGGGCATTATATGCATGTTTTGATTTAATGGTGTAATGATATGACAAGTGTAATTATCTGCATTTTAGCTCAAGAAGCTATTGAAGGGCCGAGTGACAAAGGCAAAGCTTCTATTTTATAGACATTGTTGTAATTCTAGTGAGTTCCTTCTTACTTTCATGTGTGTAGTATTCTTGCTTTATATTTTGTGAAAGGTAAGTACTTATAGTCTGCAAAAGTGAAATGTGTGTATATGAAAAATGGTTGTTCAGAGTTGTCAGTCTAGGTCTGTAAGGTATGTGTTAAAGTGTAAGAACCATTATTCATGCTTAAGCCCCTACTTTCTACTTTTGACAAGAATAATATGGTCTAAATCATGGAAATGATGTTAAGGAAGTATATTCATGGAATTGCCTTCGATAGAATGTACAACGAACTAGCAGAACGCAATAAATGAAAATGGTTGTATAGCCTCTGTTAAGGCAAAAGTATGTTGCAAACCAGACTAGAAAAACATGACAAATGATACAAACTAAAGGAATATGAATCAAATGTATGATATGAATCTGACTAAATATTTAGGCACATGGTTCAATGAAGAAGGTTTGTTTGTATGGTCATATGGGCATAGTGTATACACCAAAGAAAAAGTAAATCGGCGTGTAGATTGTTCGCCATCTGGCAAATTTGTGTGATTGTTTTTGAATCTTTCAAAAGATATGATTGAAGTATTAGAAACTATTGATATGTTTTCTTTTAGAACTCACTCTTTTCTTTTAGAACTCACTATTTTCTTTTGAACTTAGTTACCTTTCCTTCTCAGGCTTTCTATTGAAGAAAAGGAAGTTTTGTTAGACTATGCCAGAGGACCTCTACTACTGTAAGACTTCTTTTATTTTGTACTATGCGTAGCATGATGGAACGATGTCAACAAACATATTAGAAGGAATTTGTATATAAAACTTAAGTTTGATAAACTATGTTTCTAATGAAGTTACAAAAGTTTCAAGGGTTTTAAAGTGTATTATATTATTTCCCCTTGTATGCCAATTGGCCGATACTTTACTTCTTTTACTATATTAGTCATAATTCAAACTATGGTTTTACAAAGTTTATGCCTGAAATAGTTTAAGATAATAATTTCTAAGTAGTGACACGACGTACGTGGATCCCCTTAAAGGATCTAGTTTGGTGTGTTTCGTTTGAAACAAAATTTAAAGCAATCATTCTAGCATTTAACATGACTATCCTTGGCACATGATGACATAACTAGTCATATAACTACAATACCAATCAGATCTGTTAGTCATCTTCCCATATCCTAAGTAATATCAATACCTTAATGGAATCACATATCAAACATCAACATATACCATCTCATTTCCAACTCACATTTAAGTTTCCATTTCCAATCAATTGAATGTGACCTGATAGAACTATAGTAAAATAGACTCAGATACATGGGAATAAATTGATCAGGCAAGCTAAAAGTATATCAGGGTTGCTCACACAAGCTGACATTATAACAGGATTGCTCACACAAGTTGACACTATAACAAGGTTGCTCACCCAAGTTGAGATTATAGCGAGGTTACCCGTACGGGATAAACTTACAATATACATAGAACTCGAGAATCTACAACAAATGCTAGACCTTGCTATAACATGTAAAATCCCTAATCTACACGTATAACCCTAATGGCATGCCAAACGTATCTTAATCTTTGACTAAGTCTACATGGACATCATTTCTGTATACATGTCATTACCATAAGTTTATATGATTACATATTTCATTTACATGCCCTATAATCAATCAATTTTCACATTTACACCATGTATTATTACAGAATAACTAATAAACACATGAAATTTCAATTTAGTCCACAATTAGCAATACATGTCAAATTCATTAGAATTCTAATTATAAGAAAACATTATTTACATATATATGAATAGAAAAAACATAAAACAAACTAGTAAGTCCCATATGAACTTACCTATTCAAAATATGAAAGAAGTGAATACTTTAGGGGCTAATACGCAATTTTAGCTTTTCCCCGATTAACTTCACTTTTATCTGATTCTTATTTTAAACAATTATTTTTTATACAAATGAAAATTAATTATTTTTATACAGTGTTATGCCATGTGTTGCGTGTAAATATGTATTAAATGTGCAAGTATACACGTCGATTCAAGTAATATAATGATGAGTACGTATTGTCTCCACAAGGACCAAAAGTTTATTTGAATTGGCAAGTGTTACTGAAGATCTAATGATGAAACTGTGCAAAAGAAACAAAGTATAAATGGGTGAAGGGAATTAATGAATGAACTAATAATATAAAAAATAACTGAAAAATGACCAAACAAGATAAATGTCATGGCAATTCACAAGGAAAAAGTAGGGAGTATTCTTGCTGTTAAATGATAAAGATTGGAATTACTCAAGGAATATTTTCATAACATAATAATGCTATGGCAAAGTTGTGACTAAATTACTTCCCAGAGATTTACTACTATAGTCTACTTCTTTCGAGAGTTTAACTTTAATTATTATTTGAAGTCTATGTATGTCTACAAGACTCACGAATGATAACTAAATTAGCATTCTACACTTTGCTCCTCTTTTTGAGGGTGATTTATCTAGTACACGTACAACTGGCTAAGAGTGACGTATATTGAGTGTTGTGTTATCTTCCTAAAATTGCCATGGCATTTCTGTTGGCAATTTATCTCACCATTTTCCATGGCAATGTTTCACCTCCTTCGTTCACTTTTCCTCTTCCTCTTTTCCTTATTCTTGCTTCTTTTATCCTAAATGCACCTACTACCAAAGACTACCAAACCTCTTTCCAGCAATTAAAAGTAACATAAATTTACAGTTAAAACATAATCCAAGCTTTAGTATGCAATGCTCTGGTAATAAGTGTAAGATGAAAACATATTTTCTTAATTATAAGCAAATACTTCAGTGAAGATGCTTGAAATATAAGTCTTTTCAAGAGTTATCACACCTGCAAACTTGAATTATTGCTTGTCCTCAAGCAAATATGTATGAGCATGTATTAATGCATGTATGCATGAATTTTTTGAAACATTACAATCACCAAATATATCATTGAACTATCTGAAATATATGTTTCACCTTTATTCTCAATAACCTTCTGAATAAAGAAAAATGGGTTCGAGTTTTATAGACTTGTTTAGCAAATGAAGTGCAAAAAATGTTTCCTAAAAATAAAAGTTCCTAAATAATTATGTAGTTATGGCTATAGCAGACCTCTCCTACTATATTTTAAATATCTTTCCTCTAAATTCAATTTTACTATTCTCACTTATTCAAGATTTTAATTACAATTATTACTTTTTATAGGGAATTCATCTTGCCACATGATTTTTTTACTTGACAACCTCAATGGAGCAAATACTAGATTTCTAGATATTTTATCATGCCACAATTTGAACGGTATTAACTCATAAAGCTAAGGCTTTTAACTAAAAAGATGGATGGAGAAAACAACTACCTCATTAACTATTCAGCCTAACACTTCAGTAGAGTGCCCTTAAATTATTACTAACTTGCTTTTTTTTAATCATTCTTATCTGGACTCATTTTTCTGATCAATAATATGATGGAGCAAGCAAAGCATTACTGACCTACTCAATAAAGTCAAACATTAAAGTGCAAATGTAACCCTCTAACCCATCCTGTAATATCCCGAATTAGGGCCTAATCGGAATAGTTGTTTCGTGACCACAAATTTGAGATAGAAATAATTATTTTATAATTATTTTGATGATTATGATATGATTGCATGATTGTGTGAAAATTTCGTGATGAAATTCTATGCCTAAAGTGCTTAAATTGAAAGTAGGGACTAAATCGAATAAGCTGCAAAACTTGCATTCTAGAAGTTTTTAGTATGAAATTGTTTTGGAATATTAATGAGGAGGTCTTAAATAGCAATTTGACCAATTTTAAGTTCATGGACAAAATTAGGACATGGAAGGAATTTTTGGAAAGTTTAGTAGTAAGGGTATTTTGGTCATTCAGTTATTAAAATGAATTAAAAACAAAATTAAAAGCCAATTTTTGTCCATCTTCTTCATTAGGCCGAAATTTCAAGGGTTCTCCATAGCTAGGGTTTGTTTCAAGCTTCCAAGCTCCATAGTAAGTGATTCCAAGCCCCGTTTTTAATGTTCTTTACGTTTTTGGAATCCCGGTAGCTCGATTAAGCTTATGTTAGCAATAATTCAACCTAGGGTTTATATTTGGAAAAATACCCATAGGTGAAATTTGTGTATTTTGATGTTTTATGATAGAATATGGGGTTTTAAATTATGTTAAACAACTTGTACTACTCGATTTTAAGCAAAAACGAGTAAAAGGGCTTAATCGGTAAAAATACCTAATAGTCACAAGTACATGTTAGAGTGAGAATTTGATGTTGCCATAGAAGAGAAAAGTGATCAGCATGTTGTAAAACATAAGAATAAGGAATAAAGTTTAATCCCGAGCCTAGGGGCAAAAATGTAAATATGCAAAAGTTTAGGGGCAAAATTGTAATTTTGCCAAAATTTGAGTTAAGGATTAATTTGATAATGTGAGTATTAAATGAGCTAAATGTGTTATTTTAGATCAAGAAAGACGTGGAATCGACCTCAATCGAGGAAAAGAAAAGATTGTGGACTAAATTGCAAAATCTTTGTATTTTGGTACCAAGGTAAGTTCATGTGTAAATAATGTAGCATAATTGTTATTTTTAAGTTATTGATGTTAATTATATGTTATGCTGAATTTTATTATGAAATGTATGCTTTGTGGTTAATTTCAAATAATATGTAAATTATGTGAGCTACTTGTTAAATATAATTGTTCCTGAGTACTGATTTCGGCATTCTACGGAAGACGGCAAGGATAAGTGTTCGAGGAAAAAAGCCCGTTTGAACCTTAGGAATAGATTAGGATACAAGTGACATGTCACTAGGATGGTTGAGCATCCGAACTCGTTGAGTTGAGTCCGAGTTCACTTATGGATGCGAATGTCCGAACTCGTTGAGTTGAGTCCGAGTTCGTGAGATGTAACTAGGCATCCGAACTCGTTGAGTTGAGTCCGAGTTCACTTATGGATGCGAACGCCCGAGCTCATTGAGTTGAGTCCGAGTTCACTTATGGGCGGGTTACATGGTAGCTTGATTACATATGAGGCACTTATGTGCAAATTATCCATGTATCCGAATTATATTCCGATGTGTTCAACGGGTAAAGTTTTACTCAAATGGAGGAATACTCGAGATGAAAAGAGACGTACTGGTAAGTGATGAGAAATAGGTATTTTGGACAGGTATGTATTTAACCCTCGGGTTGAGTGTTGATTACAACCACGATAAGGTAATAAGATGATGAAAAATGATTAAAAAAATGTGATAAGTGTGTTGATGATATATGCTAATGTTGATTAGTTTGATTGTTTGTTATGTTATTTATTATTTACATATGAACTTACTAAGCATTTATGCTTACTCCCTTCTTCTTACTCATTGTAGTTTTGGACAAGCCAGTTCAGGAGTCGGGATAGGTCGAAGGCTCAGTCACACTATCCGGAAGATTTTGGTAAATGGCTTGTAAATTTAAGTATGGCATGTATAGCAATATACTTATTTTGTGTAAATGATTTTATGATATGGTGACAGAATGGTTGAGAAATATTTGATAATGATAAATTATGAAAATGGTAAGTTTAGATTATGTTTGATGATAAGGAAAATTATTAAGATACTTAGTGCATAAAAACTCATAAGAGGGATGGAATTTGCCATAAACAGAATACTGCAGCAACACTGACGTGAGTTTGAAAATTTACTAAAAATCATAGAAATTGAATTTGGTGATGGACTACATATCAAATTGAAGCTTATTATGTCTAGTTTCACATGAAACAAATGAAACAGGTAAAGGAATTATATGTTAGAAGATATTTGAATTTTAGTGAAACAGGGTCATAGCAGTTTCTGAATCCCTTGTTCCTACTTTAGAAATTCACCATAAATTGTAAAGATATAATTAGGTGGTTTATTTTATATCCTCAGAATTCTTATTTAGTATAGTTTTATGAGAAACAAACCTCATAGTCATATGAATTTTGTACAGAGAGAAATGTAGTTCGTAGTAAACAGAGGTCAAACCAGTCAAGTCCTGAAACAGGGGTAACTTTAACTAATAAACTGTACTAATTGGCCCTACCAAAAATTTTATAAAAAAATTAGTAGATAGTTATATGAGTCTAGATTCAGGGAAAATTTACGGACCTTGATTTTGAGTTTCGTAACTCGAGATATGATTTTTCTTGTGACTGTGACGCAAGTAGCTTAAAAGCTGTGAATGTAGAAACAAATAATCCAAAGTTCTAAAAATGTTAAATTAAGCTTAGTAACACCTCATACTCGACTCCGGCGACGGTCTCGGGCGTGGGGGCGTTACACATCCCTGTTGCTAGATTAGGGTTACGAAATATTATCGATCAATCAAAAAACATCTATCATCATAACATTTAATAAATTAATATCAACCAAAATCATATCAAACATATGTATTTTATCCCTAAATCGAGCCCTCGAGGCCCTAAAAATATCTTAGAAGCAATTCAGGACTAATTTGAAACAAAACAGAAGTTTTAAGAAAAAGATACAAAAATGTGAAAATAGGGGTCACACGGCCGTGTGGCCAGGTGATAAACCGTAATTTATACATATTTTTCCCCCATGTTTAACGCATTTTATGGATGATTTTCCATTAGAATTGGTGAATTCGATGCTCCTAATGCTTTAATTTCATATTTTACACTTAGGAGAGCATAGGAGAGCGAAAGGAACAAGAAACGGGCCAAAAACGGAGAAAATGAGTCAAAGTACAAAATCAACACGGCCTGGACCTCCTCACACGGGCAGACCACACGGCTGTGTCAATCTAGCAGAATTGGAGCACGACTCACACGGGCATAGCACACAACCGTGCCAATCTAACAGGCTCGAATACGGCTTGAAGTAATCGCACACGGGCGTGTCCCTGCCGAGCCCAAGTTAAGTCCAATTCAGAAAAGGCCACTTTTGAGGGCTTCTAGGCATTCCAAAGCCTATAAATACACCCTAGAAGAGGAGAAAAAGGGATACGAAGAATAGGGGGTAAGGAATTACCCCAAGGAAGCCGATTGATCCATCTCAGAAGCCGAATTCATCATCAAGACTGAAGATCTCTCCTCAATTTCCCTTCAGGAGTTTTGGGTTTTCTTTATGTTTTGTATTCTTTATTCTTATAAGATGTTTTCTTATTTAATTATGAACTAAATCCCCTAAATACCTAAGGGGAATGAAACCTAAGACGAAGCTTGTTATTATTTTTTGAATCGTATGATAAATATTTGACTTGTTCTTAATTATGTATTCTTAATTCTTGTTTCGATATCCCAGGATACTGATTCAAGACATGCTCTTATTCAGAGGAGGAATAGACCCTGTCTAAGAGTATTTTTGTCATAATTAAGAGGAGTTGATTGCACGCCTAGAAATAGGGTGTAACACCCCGTACCCGAGACCGTTGCCGGAGTCGGACACGAGGGGTTAACAGACTTAATTCAATTATTTTTACAGTCCATTTTAAAAATTTCCAGACTAGCTGGCTAACTGCGTCACTGTCACCTTAAAAATCATATCTTGAGTTCCAAAACTCAAAAATCAGTTTCGTAAATTTTCCCTAAAACTAGACTCATATATCCTTCTACAAATATTTTTCTAGAATTTTTGGTCGGGCCAATTAGTACAGTTTATTAGTTAAAATCTCCCCTATTTCAGGGTTCGACTGCTCTGACCTTCATGCATTACGACTTATATATCTCCCTGTACAGGGCTTCAATACTTATGCCGTTTGTTTCTAACGAAACTACACTCAAAAAGGAATCTATACATATATGGAATGACTTCTAATTATCTCTGGTTAATATATAATGAATTTCCAAAGTCAGATCAGGGGATCCAGAAATCGCTCTGGCCCTGTCCCACGAAAACTTAAATATCTCTTAAAATACGACTCATATGACCGTTTCGTTTCTTCCATATGAAATTAGACTCATCAAGGTTAGATTACATAATTTATTCACTATTTAATTCTATTTGTACTATTTTTAGTGATTTTTCAAATTCACACCACTGCTGCTGTCAGCATCTGCCTTTAAGGTAGACTTTACCTATTACATAGTTTCCATGATTCAACCAACCCTTTAGCATATATAGCACAAAGTATGATCATGATTAACCATTCCAATGGCCAATCATTGCCAAGAATATCCACACCTCTCAATAACCATATACATACAAAATGATTATAACATTATGCTCAAAATATATATAAGCCATTTTCGCATGGCTATCCAAATTTATACAAAACCAAAGGGTACATGACCAACAACAAAAAGGGTAGTCCTATACATGCCATTTCAGAGTTCAACCAAAAGTGTACCAAAGGGGCTTTGATAGTGTGGACGACTTCGACTTTGACAATCCCGAGTGCGATAGCTGACGAACCAAAATCTATAAAACAGAGATTCAAAGAACGGAGTAAGCATTTAATGCTTAGTAAGTTTTGAGCAATAAAATTAGGCACAACTGAAGTATAGCATTCATATAACTAAACGGATAACTTCATATGCACATATTCTCAAAAATCAGTCCTACTTCACATTTCCAACCCTTATATTCATACATAAGGGATCAACTTACCCAAAGGCCCGAAAGCTCACTAATCGACTGAGCGGATAATATTTAAACGAAATCACTACTCCAATGCATATACGAAACGTACCTTATCGTTGGGATTTTACGAGCGTATTAATTGAAATTATTACAGCAAGATCGCTCATTCCAAAACCAAGTACCTTCGGGGTTTAGCCGGATATAGCTTCTCGCTCAAATGCCTTCGGGACTTAGCCCGGTTATAGTAACTCGCACAATTGCCTTCAGGACTTAGCCCGGTTATAGTAACTCGCACAATTGCCTTCGGGACTTGGCCCGGTTATAGTAACTCGCACAAATGCCTTAGGGACTTAGCCCGAATATAGTAACTCGCACAAATGCCTTCGAACTTAGCCCGGTTATCAATCCGAATATCCATGCACATATCAATAAATCATGACACATCAATATTTCACTTTCGTAACTAGAATTCAAACACAAGTCACTTATCAAGCATTATCATTTTCAGCTCAAAAGCTACGTACAAAGGGCATGATTTTGATTTGCTTATAACATAATCTAATCGAATCATAATCTAAGTTTCATTACTCGAAAACTTACCTCGGATGTTGTCGAACGATTTCGACGACTATTCGATCACTTTTTCCTTTCCCTTGTCCAACTTTGGTCCTCTAAGCTCTTGAGCTAATTCAAACAAATTTAACTTATTAAAGTCTCATTATGCTAGCTTATGGCCGAATATGACAAGGAGTTTGATAGGTCATATGGCCACCTTTAGCTCAAATACAAAATAGTCATACGCATTTTTAATCACATTGAGCAATTTAATACAATTAATCTAACATTTCCTCATGTGCACGTTTATTACCGAATACACACATCATTAACCTAATATCAATTATCTGAGCACTTTAACAAAATTCTCCTTGAGCCGAGTATCTAAGTCAAGATAGATTCATCATTATGCTCGCCTCTAATCGAATACATGCAACACCAATCTACATCATGTGGCCGAATATGCATATCTATGTTGAGGCCGATTATATGCTTAATACTTCCTACAAGTATGGTTACTTGTATTGACTATATATCATTTTGTTTCAAGTTCAAAACTCGGCTAATACACATATATACACTAGTAATCAAATACTAACATTTTGCACTTCACCTTACTACCATTTCTCATCTACTTCCTACCATGGCCGAATGCATCAAGACACCATACCATTTCAATTTTGGTCATGGGTTACACAAAGAACTTAATGTCTAACTCAAAAATGCCAAAAAGAAAATCCAAGAGTCATCAAACACCATCACATGTATCATTACAAAGCTTCACACTTAGCATGCAAATGACATCAACACAAATCCACCTTAGCCGAATCTTAACTCATCTTCATGCCTCATCACCACAACATCAAACACCAACCAAGAAGACAACACCCATGGCCGAATATCATCTCCATCTCATAGCAAAGATTTAAACCATGGGCTAGGTAGAACTCAAACTAACAACTAAAAACATGCATGAATCTCATGAAACAACATCAAACATACCTTAGTCTAGCAAACCACCATAGCCGATTTCCTCAAAACTCTTTTTCCTTCTTTTTCTTTCTTCTATTCGGCCAAGAACAACATGAGAGCTTTTTTTCTTTCTTTTTTTCATCATCATTTACCTTCCCATTATTATTTTATTGCCCATACTCCTTATTTTATTTTTCCTAACATAAATCACTAACATAACATGTTTATGACATGTTTTACCCATAACATTTTGTCCACCCTCCTTGTCATGGCCGGCCACTTACTAATTAAGGGGAAATTGACATGCAAGTCCACCCTTTTGATCTCATGCACTAATAGATCCTTATAGATCGACCTATCACATTTCAAAAGTGTCACACATAAGTCCTATTAGCTAAATTCACATGCAATTGACTAAATCGAAGCTTAAAACTTTCACACATTCATATTCACATATTTTAGACAATAATCATTATATTCAAATAATTTGGCGACTCGGTTTAGCGGTCCCGAAACCGCTTTCCGACTAGGGTCACTTTAGGGCTGTCACAACTCTCCCCCACTTAAGAAATTTTCGTCCCCGAAAATCTTACCGGTAAATAAGTTTGGGTATCGTTCTTTCATAGAGTTCTCGGGTTCCCAAGTAGCTTCTTCCCTCCCGTGTTTGAGCCATAACACTTTTACTAAAGGAACCTTTTTGTTTCGCAACTCTCTCACTTCACGAGCTAGGATACGAATTGGTTCTTCTTCATAACTCATATCGGTTTGAATTTCAACCTCGGAGGGACTTATTCTGTGCGAAGGATCAGATCTGTAACGTCGAAGCATCGAAACATGAAAAACATTGTGGATCCTTTCAAGTTCAGGGGGTAAAAGCAACCTATATGCAACTGGACCAACTCGTTCAGAGATTTCATACGGCCCAATCAATCTCGGACTCAACTTGCCCTTACGCCCAAATCTGAGTATTTTTTTCCAAGGTGAAACCTTAATAAACACTTTATCTCCCACCTGATACTCAATGTCCTTTCGTTTCAAATTTGCGTACGACTACTGACGATCTGATGCTGCCTTCAGTCTTTCACGAATTATTTTTACTTTCTGCTCAGCATCTTTAATCAAATCAACTCTGAAAATTTTACTTTTATCTAGCTCGGTCCAAAACAATGGCGTACGACATTTTCGACCGTACAAAGCCTCATAAGGCACCATCTTAATGCTTGACTGAAAACTATTGTTGTAAGCGAACTCAGTCAAAGGTAGATACCGTTCCCATGAACCACTAAACTCAAGGATGCAGCATCTCAACATATCCTCGAGTATCTGAATTATCCGCTCGGATTGACCATCGGTTTGGGGGTGAAAAGCGGTGCTAAAATGCAACTTGGTACCTAAAGCTTCTTGCAATTTCTTCCAAAATCGTGAGGTGAATCTCGGATCTCTATCCGACACAATAGAAATGGGCACCCCGTGTAATCTCACAATTTGCCGACAATGGCAACCCAGATACAAAATCCATCGTGACTCGATCCCATTTCCATTCAGGTATCATGATCGGCTGAAGTAAACCTGTGGGCACTTGATGTTCCGCTTTCACTTGTTGACATATTAAACACTTCGATACAAAATTGGAAATGTCTCGTTTCATACCATGCCACCAAAATTGACGTCTCAGATCGTTGTACATTTTCGTACTCCCCGGGTGAATTGACATTCGGCTACAATGAGCTTCGTTGAGAATCATCGAAATGAGTTCTAAATTTCTTGGAACACACAAACGACTTCTGAACCTCAAACAATCGTCATCATCAATTTGAAACTCTGATTCCGTATTCGGAACACATTCAGCCCGTTTTGCAACCAATTCAACATCGACTTTCTGAGCTTCACGAATTTGATGGATCAATAATGGTTTGGCCTTTAATTCTGCCACTAACACATTGTCGGATAGAACGGACAAGTGTACATTCATCGCTCGTAAAGCAAACAGTGATTTACGACTTAAGGCATCCGCAACCACATTAGCCTTTCCCGGGTGATAGTCAATGACAAGCTCATAATCTTTCAACAACTCGAGCCAACGTCTTTGTCGCAGATTTAAGTCTCTTTGAGTCATCAAATATTTGACACTTTTGTGACCGAATATACATGGCACTTCTCACCAAATAAGTAATGTCGCCATAATTTCAAGGCGAACACAATGGCAGCTAGTTCAAGATCATGGGTCGGATAATTTTTCTCATGTGGCTTTAATTGTCTTGACGCATAGGCCACAACTCGACCTTCTTGCATCAATACGCAACCCAACCCAAGTAGGGAGGCATCACTATAGATGACAAACTCTTTGCCTGATTCGGGCTGCACTAGAATTGGAGCTTCAGTCAAATAAGTTTTCAGTTGATCAAAACTTTTTTGACATTTTTCTGTCCATTCGAACTCAACATCTTTTTGAAGTAGCTTCGTTATTGGTGTGGCTATCATCGAGAAACCTTTTAGAAACCGTCGGTAGTAACCGGCAAGTCCCAAAAAGCTCCGAACCTCAGTAATATTTCTCGGAGGCTTCCAGTTAAGTATGGCCGAAATTTTGTTCGGATCCACTCGAATGCCCGATGTAGATACCACGTGACCCAAGAAGCTAACCTCTCTTAACCAGAACTCACACTTACTGAACTTAGCATATAACTGCTTATCCCGTAAAATTTGCAACACTAATCCCAGGTGTTCAGCATGATCGGTTTCATTTCTCGAATAGACCAAAATATCATCGATAAACACAACTACAAACCGATCCAAATACGGTCTGAAAATCCGATTCATCAAATCCATAAATACCGCGGGGGCATTAGTGAGCCCAAACGGCATCACTAAGAATTCGTAGTGACCGTATCTCGTTCTGAAAGCAATTTTGGGTATATCCGAATCTCGAATTCGCAACTGATAATAACCCGATCTCAAATCTATCTTTGAAAACACTGATGCTCCCATTAGTTGATCAAACAAATCGTCAATACGCGGTATCGGATATTTATTATTTATTTTCACCTTATTCAGCTAACGATAATCGATGCACAACCTCATGGTTCCGTCCTTCTTTTTCACAAACAATACTGGTGCACCCCAAGGTGAGAAACTTGGTCGAGCGAAACCTCTATCCGTCAACTCTTGCAACTGAGCTTTCAACTCTTTTAACTCGGTTGGTCCGTACGATACGGAGCTATCGAAATCGGCGTAGTCCCAGGCACAAGCTCAATACCAAACTCTGCCTCCCGAACAGGTGGTAAACCCGGTAATTCTTCAGGAAAAACATCCGGGTATGCACAAACCACCGGCACAGATTCAAGTTTCTTTTCTGGCTCTTTATTATCAAGTACGTATGCAAGATACGCCTCACACCCCTTTCTCACATATTTATGATCTAACATCAAGGATATTATAGCTGGCGACCCATTCAAGTCAGTAGACTCAACTCGAATCATCTCATTATTTGCACACCTCAACTCGATAGTTTTTCTTTTGCAATTCACAACTGCATTGTGAACGGTTAGCCAATCCATACCGAGGATAACATCAAATTCATCAAACGGTAAACGCATCAAATTGGCCGGAAAGCAGGAACCTCTGATTTCTAAGGGACATTTCTTACACACTTTGTCGACAAGCACATAACGACCCAAGGGATTTGACACCCGAATTACAAACTCAGTAGACTCAACAGGTAGAGTCTTACTGGATGCTAAGGTTTCACATATATAGGAATGAGTAGAACCAGGGTCAATCAAAGCAATCACATTAGTATCAAAGAGAGTAAAAGTACCGGTAATAACATCTGGCGAGGAAGCATCCTCGCGTGCGCGTATAGCATAAGCTCTAGTAGGAGCACGAGCCTCAGATCTGGTTGTAGCATCTCTAGATCCTCTCTGACCGCCACTAGCATTGCCCGTATTCCTAGATGGTCTACCCCGAGCAGTAGTAGCACCAGGTTTCCCACTCTGATTTACGTTCTGTTCAGACAATCTCGGGCAATCTTTAATAAAGTGGTCGGTTGACCCGCACTTGTAACAGGAGCGGTCATGGAATCTACAACTCCCCAAATGCCATTTACCACAATACTGACACTCCGTTCTGTCTCGACGATCATTTCGAACACTGGCGACTGAAGTGACTCGTGCACTCACAGGGGGTCGATCACGGTCTCGTCTAGAAAAACCCGAAGTGTCTCTAGATCGGCCCAAATCATCTCTAAATTTCTTCGATGACTGTTGAAAGGGCCTCCCCGAAGACCTCTTACGAAACTCCTTTGCTGCCATATCTGCTTTTCTTTTCTCCATACTGAGCTCCTCGGCTTTGTAAGCTCGCTCGGCAAGTACCACAAATTCTCAGATTTCCAAAATGCCAACATACAGCTTTATATCATCATTCAGTCCATCCTCGAAACGTTTACACATTACGGCTTCTGAGGAAATACATTCTCGAGCGTACCGGCTAAGCCTTACAAACTTTCGTTCATAGTCGGTAACCGACATGGAACCTTGTTTAAGTTCAAGAAATTCCTTCCATTTTTGATCCATGAATCTCTGACTGATATACTTTTTTCGAAACTCGGTTTGGAAAAACTCCCAAGTTACTTGATCTTTAGGCACAACAGAAGCCAACGTATTCCACCAATAGTAGGCAGAATCACGTAGCAAGGAGATAGTACACTTTAGGCACTCATCGGGTGTGCAAGATAGCTCATCGAGTACTTGAATAGTGTTGTCCAACCAAAATTTAGCTTGCTCGGCATTATCACTGTCCGTAGCTTTAAATTCGGTAGCCCCGTGTTTTCAGATTCTGTCAACTGGGGGCTTATTTGACCTTATTTGGTCGGTTGCCGGGGATATTGTAGGTGCGGGGGTGGTATTAGTCGGGAATGGAGGTTGTGAAACAGCCGTATTAGTTCGAATGTATTGGTTAAACCAATCATTCATCACGCTATAAAAAGCTCGCCTAGCCTCATCATTCGGATTGCTAGCAATAGGTTGAGAGTCCGCCGGCGCTGTCCTTTGTGCGGGAGCAGGTGCTACACTCTCAAGATCATCAGCTACCGCTCGGTCGGGATCGGGATCCATTACTATAAATAAACACATTTGCAAATGTCAGAAATCACCACACTATCAAATAATCACAAATGGCACGTATAGCTAGACCCAAACGTATTACGGTAGTCCTAGAATCGACTAAGCTGTAGCTCTGATACCAATAAAATTGTAACACCCCATACCCGAGACCGTTGCCGGAGTCGGACACGAGGGGTTAACAGACTTAATTCACTTATTTTTACAGTCCATTTTAAAAATTTCCAGACTAGCTGGCTAACTGTGTCACTGTCACCTTAAAAATCATATCTTGAGTTCCAAAACTCGAAAATCAGTTTCGTAAATTTTTCCTGAAACTAGACTCATATATCCATGTACAAATGTTTTTCTAGAATTTTTGGTAGGGCCAATTAGTACAGTTTGTTAGTTAAAGTCTCTAATATTTCAGGGTTCGACTGCTCTGACCTTCATGCATTACGACTTATATATCGCCCTGTACAGGGCTTCAATACTTATGCCGTTTGTTTATAATGAAACTAGACTCAAAAATGAATCTATAAATATATGGAATGACTTCTAATTATCTTTGGTTAATAGATAATGAATTTCCAAAGTCATATCAGGGGATCCAGAAATCGCTCTAGCCCTGTCCCACAAAAACTTAAATATCTCTTAAAATACGACTCATATGACCGTTTCGTTTCTTCCATATGAAATTAGACTCATCAAGGTTGGATTATATAATTTATTAACTATTTAATTCCATTTCTACTATTTTTAGTGATTTTTCAAATTCACACCACTGCTGCTATCAGCATCTGCCTTTAAGGTAGACTTTACCTATTACATAGTTTCCATGATTCAACCAACCCTTTAGCATATATAGCACAAAGTATGATCATGATTAACCATTCCAATGGCCAATCATTTCCAAGCATATCCACAACTCTCAATAACCATATACATACAAAATGATTATAACATTATGCTCAAATATATATATAAGCCATTTTCGCATGGCTATCCAAATTTATACAAAACCAAAGGGTACATGACCAACAACAAAAAGGGTAGTCCTATACATGCCATTTCAGAGTTCAACCAAAAGTGTACCAAAGGGGCTTTGATAGTGTGGACGACTTCAACTTCGACAATCCCGAGTCCGATAGCTGACGAACCAAAATCTATAAAATAGAGATTCAAAGAACAGAGTAAAGATTTTGATGCTTAGTAAATTTTGAGCAATAAAATTAGGCACAACTGAAGTATAGCATTCATATAACTAAACGGATAACTTCATATACATATATTCTCAAAAATCAGTCCTACTTCACATTTCCAACCCTTATATTCATACATAAGGGATCAACTTACCCAAAGGCCCGAAAGCTCACTAATCGACTGAGCGGATAATATTTAAACGAAATCACTACTCCAATGCATATACGAAACGTACCTTATCGTTGGGATTTTACGAGCGTATTAATTGAAATTATTACAGCAAGATCGCTCATTCCCAAACCAAGTACCTTCGGGGTTTAGCCGGATATAGCTTCTCGCTCAAATGCCTTCGGGACTTAGCCCGGTTATAGTAACTCGCACAATTGCCTTCGGGACTTAGCCCGGTTATAGTAACTCGCACAATTGCCTTCGGGACTTGGCCCGGTTATAGTAACTCGCACAAATGCCTTCGGGACTTAGCCCGGATATAGTAACTCACACAAATGCCTTCGGGCTTAACCCGGTTATCAATCCGAATATCCATGCACATATCAATAAATCATGACACATCAATATTTCACTTTTGTAACTAGAATTCAAACACAAGTCACTTATCAAGCATTATCATTTTCAGCTCAAAAGCTACGTACAAAGGGCATGATTTTGATTTGCTTATAACATAATCTAATCGAATCATAATCTAAGTTTCATTACTCGAAAACTTACCTCGGATGTTGTCGAACGATTTCGACGGCTATTCGATCACTTTTTCCTTTCCCTTGTCCAACTTTGGTATTCTAAGCTCTTGAGCTAATTCAAACAAATTTAACTTATTAAAGTCTCATTATGCTAGCTTATGGCCGAATATGACAAGGAGTTTGATAGGTCATATGGCCACCTTTAGCTCAAATACAAAATGGTCATACGCATTTTTAATCACATTGAGCAATTTAATACAATTAATCTAACATTTCCTCATGTGCACGTTTATTACTGAATACACACATCATTAACCTAATATCAATTATCTGAGCACTTTAACAAAATTCTCCTTGAGCCGAGTATCTAAGTCAAGATAGATTCATTATTATGCTCGCCTCTAACCGAATACATGCAACACCAATCTACCTCATGTGGCCGAATATGCATATCTATGTTGAGGCCGATTATATGCTTAATACTTCCTACAAGTATGGTTACTTGTATTGACTATATATCATTTTGTTTCAAGTTCAAAACCCGGCTAATACACATATATACACTAGTAGTCAAATACTAACATTTTGCACTTCACCTGACTACCATTTCTCATCTACTTCCTACCATGGCCGAATGCATCAAGACACCATACCATTTCAATTTTGGTCATGGGTTACACAAAGAACTTAATGTCTAACTCAAAAATGCCAAAAAGAAAATCCAAGAGTCATCAAACAGCATCACATGTATCATTACAAAGCTTCACACTTAGCATGCAAATGACATCAACACAAATCCACCTTAGCCGAATCTTAACTCATCTTCATGCCTGATCACCACAACATCAAACACCAACCAAGAAGACAACACCCATGGCCGAATATCATCTCCATCTCATAGCAAAGATTTAAACCATGGGCTAGGTAGAACTCAAACTAACAACTAAAAACATGCATGAATCTCATGAAACAAAATCAAACATACCTTAGTCTAGCAAACCACCATAGCCGATTTCCTCAAAACTCTTTTTCCTTCTTTTTCTTTCTTCTATTCGGCCAAGAACAACATGAGAGCTTTTTTTTCTTTCTTTTTTTTCATCATCATTTACCTTCCCATTATTATTTTATTGCCCATACTTCTTATTTTATTTTTCCTAACATAAATTACTAACATAACATGTTTATGACATGTTTTACCCATAACATTTTGTCCACCCTCCTTGTCATGGCCGGCCACTTACTAATTAAGGGGGAAATTGACATGCAAGTCCACCCTTTTGATCTCATGCACTAATAGATCCTTATAGATCGACCTATCACATTTCAAAAGTGTCACACATAAGTCCTATTAGCTAAATTCACATGCAATTGACTAAATCGAAGCTTAAAACTTTCACACATTCATATTCACATATTTTAGATAATAATCATTATATTCAAATAATTTGGTGACTCGGTTTAGCGGTCCCGAAACCGCTTTCCGACTAGGGTCACTTTAGGGCTGTCACATAGGGTGACAACATTTTGCTGGATTAGGGTGAAACCTAATAAGGGGATCTATAGATCGAGTTAGTGCAACCCTAGAGTGTTAATTAAAGAAAAGTCTCGGTTATTCAATTTAGGGATTAGACGTTATTACTCTTGAATAGGGATAATAGGATAACTTAGGGATCTCTACGAAACAAGTTGAATGAATAAATCGTCCGGTTCGGAGCTAGAATAACAAGTAAAGTCTAGGTTGATTTTTCCTTAGGTATTGTCTCAAGTCAATCAATTTTCCCAAAAGCAATTCCCCAATTCTTTTCTCTGTACGTACTTATTTCAGAGAATTAGTTAAATTAAAGCAAAATCCCATTATTCTTGGGCTAGATAATAAAAAGACAGTCATTACTAGTACTTTTGGTTCCCTTGGGTACGATATCCCGGTCTTGCCATTACTATACTATTGTTCGATAGGTGCGCTTGCCTACATCGAGATAATAGTTAGTTCAAGAACGAGTAATTATAAATATTTAAAACCTATCACGAAACCTCACGATCAAGTTTTTGGCGCCATTGCCGGGGAACTAAGATATTAGGAACGCTCAATTTTTATTAATTTAGCCATTTATTTTTCTTGCAATTTAATTTAATTTAATTATTATTTATTAATTTACTTATTCTTTCTCGTGGCAGGTTTTTATAGTTTATGACTAGAAGAAACCCGTCGGGACCATTACTTTTTGATGAAGAAATCGATCGTACAGTTCGTAGAAATTAAAGAGAGATAAGGCGTAGCTTACGATACACGGAGAACGAGCAAGAAGACGATACTCAACCCCCAAATGAAGATATGGCTGAAAACCAAGGAAATCAGCTACCTCCTACAATTGCAGCTAATCAAAATCTTGCTCCGCGTACTATGTATGATTATGCTAAACCTTCTCTAATAGGAACTGAATCTAGCATAGTTAGATCGGCTGTAGCTGAAAATACTTTTGAACTAAAACCTAACACAATTCAAATGATACAGGAGTTTGTTCAGTTTGATGGTTTGCAGGATGAAGATCCCAACGCTCACTTAGCAAACTTTATGGAATTTTACGATACATTTAAAATCAATGGCATTTCTGATGATGCCATTCGTCTTTGGTTATTTCCCTTTTCACTGAGAAACAAAGCTAAGCAGTGGTTGAACTCGTTACCACGAGGGTCAATTACTACTTGGGAATAAATGACCGAAAGATTTTTACTAAAAGATTTTCCGCCGACTAAAATGGCTAAATTATGTAATGATATCCCTTCTTTTATGCAGATGGATTTAGAAACACTTTACAATGCATGGGAGAGATACAAGGACTTAATGAGAAGATGCCCTCACTATGGGTTACCGCTTTGGCTTCAAGTACAAACATTCCACAATCGTCTAAATCCTTCAACTCGGCAAATGGTTGACTCAGCTGTTGGCGAAACCATCAATAATAAAACACCAGAAGATGCCTATGAGTTTATAAAGGAGATGTCACTAAATAACTATCAGTGGCAAGTTGTGAGGACAAAGCCAACGAAAACAGCCGGCGTTTTTAACGTCGACTCAATTAGTATATTGTCAAATCAGCTAGAACTTCTCAATAAAGGGATTGATGGTTTACTTGGTTCTACGCAGGTACATCCAGTAATGAGGTATGAGTCAAGTGGAGGAGGTGTGCATACAGAATATCAAACTTTCAATCCCACAACCGAAGAAGAACAAGTCAACTATATGGGTAACAATAACTTTAGATCTGAAAATAACCAATACAGTAATACTTATAATGCAAGTTGGAGGAACCACCCAAATTTCTCCTGGGAGGTCAAGGGAATCAAAAGCCACAACATCCTCCGGGTTTTCAACAGCCACACTATCAACAAGAGAAGAAACCGAACCTTGAGGAGATGCTCTCAAAATTCATATCAGTGTCAGAAACCTGTTTCCAAAATACCAACACAGCACTTAAAAATCAACAAGCATTGATCCAAGGACTCGAAACTCAGATAGGCCAGCTATCCAAACTAGTCTCTGAACGACCACAAGGTAGCTTACCAAGCATTACTGAACCTAACCCAAGGGAACACCTCAACGTAATTAGTACTCAAGATAAGGAAGGATTCATTGCGCATGAGCCAGAATTGATGCAAGAAACTGTGGTGAGCAAAGGTAAATGTGAGATAAGTCATAACAAAACGGTGAATTAAGAATATAGACCTCGTGTCGCATACCCTAACGCGACAAGGAAAGACCGATCAGACGAACAATTCGATAAATTCCTTAAACTTTTTAAAAAATTACATATTAACTTACCGTTGATTGAAGCTTTGTCGCAGATGCCAAATGCAATGAAATTTTTAAAAGAGCTTTTAGTAAATAAGCGGAAGTTGGTCGCATGTGGAGCTAAACGCAGTCTGCTCAACTATTCTACAGAATAAGCTACCCCACAAATTGAAAGATCCAGGGAGTTTTACAATTCCTTGCCTAATTGGTGGTTTAGATATAAATCATGCATTAGCTGATTTAGGGGCTAATATTAATGTCGTGCCTTACAAAATGTTTAAGCAACTAGGTCTTGGGAAACCTAAACAAACTAGGATGAGCATTCAATTGGCAGATAAAACTATAAGATTTCCTAGGGGTATTATTGAAGATGTACTAGTGAAAGTAGTTAAGTTCATATTTCCCGTTGATTTCGTTGTCATAGAGGAGGATAATAACACCCCTTTGATTTTACAGAGGCCCTTTTTAGCAACTACTAAAACAGTTATTAATGTTGGCATAGATGAGCTTACACTTCGTGTGAGAGACGAAATGATCACCCTTGAAGCTCGTACTTCTGGCATCACATCAAACATTGAAGGTAATAGTCCACACCAGTCTACTAAAACTGACAATATGACACAACCTACTTTGCAAAAATTAAGTTTTAAAAAATTTTATGAGCCATGTTCTAGAAATGATAGAGGACACACTCATGAAGAACGAAGGCCACGGATAGAGCAGCTAGATGAATGGAAAGCACATAAACCAAGAACACGTGATAAACCGAAATTATGCCAGAAGGAGTTCGATACCTCTCTGAATCAACATAAGGTTGGTGATAAAGTCTTACTAGATACTGCAGACCCCCACATTGTCACTACCACACCAAATGAGGAACCCCCCCTTACGGTACTCAGTATTTTTCCATTCGGTACGGTGGAGGTGATTCATCCCAAGTTTGGCACTTTTAAGGTAAACAACACCCGATTAAAACCTTATTTTATCAGGACTGATAATAGGAATGAGGAGTACGAACTCCTTGAACCACCATATTTTTTTAATCGGAGAGGTAAGTCAAGCTTAAACTATAAATAAGCGCTTCTTGGGAGGCAACCCGAGCACTAACATATTTTGATTTCTTTATTTTTAATTTCTAACACTTTGAATCATTAACTTTATCTTTGAATTGCAAAGTTTTTCAGCACACACGGGCAAGCACATGGGTGTACCTAAAGCTGTGGCCAAACAGGGGAAGAGACACGGCCGTACGATACAGCCGTGTGGAAGTAGGACATGATTTCCCCAAAACACGGGATGCGATAAATCCCCATAGCCATGCGACATGGCTGTGGGTGAACTTGATAGGTGAACAAGGGTGTGGTACCCTAACACACGAGCGTGGGAGAAGCGAACAAAGCTAGGCACGATCGTGCGACATGGCCGTGTACCACACACGCCCCAGACACACGGGCGTGGGGTAGTAGCCGGGCACGACCTAAATTGCAAAATTTAAAAAACACGGGCTTACCTTTAGAGTACACGGGCGTGGCCCTAGGCCATGTGCACCTCTCCTATATAAGCAAATCACTGTTCATTTTCTTCTTCCTTTCAAAACCCTAGATGAAATCTCCCCTTCTCCACTCCCTAATTCCTATCCCGGTCACCATTCCCCAACTTCTCATTTCCCCAACCCCCAAAACCATCCTAAAATCCACTTCCCCTGCATTAATTCTCACTTCCCCATCTCTTTTCCCTCTCCTACAGTTTCCACGAGGGCCCCAAGAAGAGCCCTTCCAAATACTTCGGGCCTGACTTTTAGCAGCAGGCTGCTACATCGAATGGGCAGATGTCTCAACAATGCTTCTCGAGTAGCTTAGCATGAGGATGATCAAGAGGCGTCGAGGAACCTCCCCTCCCCAGTATCATCTCGCCCAATCTATCGAGGAGGAGGCCTACGAGGACATTCCTAATAATGTCCCCCCACAGCACGAGGACCTACCGACTCAGCCACCACCACCCTCTCGTCCAGTTCATGCGGCAGCATCATATGCTGACATCTCTGAGTGCCTCACCCAATTCGAGCATCAGTGTTTTTAATGATGTGACAACATTGATGCTACTCTATAGTAGATTTGTCAGCACCTCCACATCTCATCGCCAGTCCCACCCCGCGAACCATCTAGCGATGAAGATGTTCCTGACTTTTTATTGTTAGATTTTAGAATTTTATTTTTAATTTCAGTTATTTCTTTTCGAGTACTTATTCTTCCTAATATCCCTTAAAAAGTTCCTGACTTCATCACAGTTATATAGGATTCTTAAGCTCATCATCACATAGGAACTAAAACTCCACTAGGAAAGGTTCTCCTTGACTGCCATGTCCTGCTCGACCACGACCATAGCTACCACAAGATATAATATTCTTTTGGCGTAGGACTTATGGCCTAATGAACCTCTACGACCGCCGGAGTATCCTCCTTCACTCTCGTACCGATCACTCTCCAAAACTCTAAGTTCGAGGAATTCATCATACAGGAAGTTTCACTTCTCTCCCTATCTTATTTTTATACTCTAACATCTACCTTTGTATATTGAGGGCAATGTACATCTTAAGTGTGGGGGTATTTATTTCATTATCAGAAAAATTCTTAAATAATCATCTTGTTCTCTTGAAAAACTCTCATATCGTATTTAGGATAAATTTTAATTGATTTATGATTTTGATTGATATATCTTGAATTAAAATGTAGGCATTTATGCATTGATTGTTTAAACTTTAAGACATTAGAGAATCAAGCATGATAAGTTGATTTTTAAGAATTTAAAATTATGGGTTGTCTCCCCAAGACTAGGTATTACTTTGAATTTGAATTCACGAGCCTAAACATCAAAAAGCCATAATTTTTGTGAGATTTTTTGAGCCATTTGAGCATCTATTCATCCTTTCATGCTTACTTTTATTATTGCTTTGAGTGCGTCCGTATTGAAATGTTATTCTAGAACTTGCTTGATTATGCATGTCGAGACCACGCCATTTGATTTGATATATCAAAATGATTAAGGCACTTAGGATTAACCCACTCATGCCATGAAAATCCTACCTCCACGATTAACCTCTAGTAAACCCCCTTGAGCCTAATAAGCCATTTCTTGTATTACCCTTAATATTAACCTTTAACCCATTATTGTTGAAACCCCCTAATTTAATCCCTATTTTTGTCGAGATTTGAGTAGAGGAAATTGCTTAGCTATGTCTTGTTTGTAATAAGTTAGTCTATAAATATTTAACTTGTTTCTTTAAAAAAAAAACTAAAACTATGTATGCATATCTATAATTTCATATTCTGAGAGAAGCTCTGTTGTACGCAAGTGAAGATTAACTCTTTTTCTAGTTAGGCAATTTTTCAATTCAATCTCGATTCTAACACTTTCCTTCAGCTTGTGACCACACCTCCTAACCAAGCCTCATTACAACCCTCTAAAGACCTTTTTTATTGATATATCATCTTAAATTATAGTGGTGGAGATTTGATTTTCATGCAAGCCTATGGTAATGACTTTTCATTATTGACTATTGAGTGCTTCATTTATTGTCCTTAAACACCTCGAGTGATTTGAGTGAACCTTTAGTGAGGATATGAAACTCTGTGATATCCTAAATCAAAGGTAATTACTTAGATAAGGGAAGACACCTATGTTTTTGGAATAAAATGCTCAACTTGGAATGATTGAAACTTTTATGTTCTTTTTGTTAAATTCGCAATGTATGATTACCTATGGATTAATTTGAGATTTTATTGATAGAAAATATAAGTTGAGGAGAATTTATTTTGATTATGAGTTGAGGATTTTGCTTGAGGACAAGAAAATGCTTAAGTGTGGGGGTATTTGATAAAGCGTAATTTATACATATTTTTCCCCCATGTTTAATGCATTTTATGGATGATTTTCCATTAGAATTGGTGAATTCAATGCTCCTAATGCTTTAATTTCATGTTTTACACTTAGGAGAGCATAGGAGAGCAAAAGGAACGAGAAACGGGCCAAAAACGGATAAAATGGGCCAAAGTACGAAATCAACATGGCCCGGACCTCCTCACACGGGCAGACCACACGGCCGTGTCAATCTGGAAGAATTGGAGGACGATTCACATAGGCATAGCACATGGCCGTGCCATTCTAACAGGCTCGAACACAGCCTGAAGTAATCGCACACGGGCATGTCACACGGGCGGGTCCCTGTCGAACCTATGTTAAGTCCAATTCGGAAAAGGCCACTTTTGAGGGCTTTTAGGCATTCCAAAGCCTATAAATACACCCTAGAAGAAGAGAAAACGGGGTACGGAGAATAAGGGGGCAAGGAATTACCCCAAGGAAGCCAATTGATCCATCTCAGAAGCCAAATTCATCATCAAGACTGAAGATCTTTCCTCAATTTCCTTTCAGGAGTTTTGGGTTTTCTTTATGTTTTGTATTCTTTATTCTTCTGATATGTTTTCTTATTTAGTTATAAACTAAATCCTCTAAATACCTAAGGGGAATGAAACCTAAGACGAATCTTGTTATTATTTTCTAAATCGTATGATAAATATTTGACTTGTTCTTAATTCTTGTTTCGATATCCCAGGATACTAATTCAAGACATGCTCTTATTCAGAGGAGGAATAGACCCTGTCTAAGAGTATTTTTGTCATAATTAAGCGGAGTTAATTGCGTGCCTAGACATAGGGTGACAAGATTTTGCCAGATTAGGGTGAAACCTAATAAAGGGATCCATAGATCGAGTTAATGCAACCCTAGAGTGTTAATTAGAGAAAAGTCTCAGTTATTCAATTTAGGGATTAGACGTTATTAGTCTTGAATAGGGATAAGAACATAACTTAGGGATCTCTACGAAACAAGTTGAATGAATAAATCGTCCGGTTCGGAGCCAGAATAACAAGTAAAGTCTAGGTTGATTTTTCCTTAGGTATTGTCTCATGTCAATCGATTTTCCCAAAAGCAATTCCCCTATTCTTTTCTCTGTGCGTTCTTAGTTTAGATAATTAGTTAAATTAAAACAAAATCCCATTATTCTTAGCTAGATAATAAAAAGACAGTCATTACTAGTACTTTTGGTTTCCTTGGGTACGATATCCTTGTCTTGCCATTACTATACTATTGTTCGATAGGTGCGCTTGCCTACATCGCGATAATAGTTAGTTCAAGAACGAGTAATTATAAATATTTAAAACCTATCATGAAACCTCGTGATCACCAAGCTGTGTAACAACTGAACAAGGGACACATGGCAATGTCCCAACCTATGTCCTCACCTGTGTAACTCACTGAGCAGGGTCACATGGCCGTGTTGTAGGCCGTATAACTCTCTGAGTTGCCACACATGGCTGTGCCGCAAGTTGTGTGCTAGGTCATGTAACTCACTGACTTAAAATACTAAGAAATTTCAAATGACAAAGGACATGTAGCCAGGCCTTGTGTGTCACACGGCCGTATGACAGCCCATGTCCCAGGCTGTGTGATCCATAAACTGAACCTAAAAACATGTCATTTCAAAGCCAAACCATATCTAACCAAGTATATCATTTTATTCAAGGGATTTAAACATAATTCAAACAAACCTAAACATACCATTTCAAACATCCTACCTCATCTAACCAATATGCCACTCAAAGTCACTTATGTAACACCCCTAACCCGTATCAGTCACCGGAATAGGGTTACAGAGCATTACCGAACATTCATAATGTTTTTCAAATAATTCATGTCAATCACTATTCATTTTTCAAGGTTATTCATAACATCCCTTAAATGGACCCTCGAGGCCCAATAAGAGATTAGAATTAAGTCAGGACTTAATCAGAAACTCTAAGAAATTTTCGCGACATTTCAAAAGCTTTATAACTTGCAGGGCTCACACGCCCGTGTGGTTTAAGGGGCATGCCCATGTGACTCTGGGACACGCCCGTGCTGCGGGATGTGTTCGTACCCATGTAACTCTCTGACTTGTGAAAATGGCCATACCATGCCCGTGTGCTAGGCTGTGTCGTTAATTAAATTCTTTCAAAATTAAGTGCAAGTTTCCCATAGCAAGGACACACATCCGTGTTCTAAGTCGTGTATGTAACACCCCTAACCCGTATCCATTGCTAGAGTGGGATTGCGAGTTATTACCGAACAATACACATCATTTAATATCCAAATCTCATACATTCATATATTCATATACATATATCATTCAATATAATCATATTGTCCCTAATTAGGGCTTACGAGGCCTTAAACATGCTTTAGAAGTGGTTTGGGACTAAACCGATAACATTTGTAAACTTTGGAAAACTTAAAAATTTTTCATGCATACAGATATCACACGCCCGTGTGAAATAAGCCGTGTGCCTCACACGGCTAGTAGACATGCTCGTGTCTTAGGCCGTATGGAAACAGAGTATACATACTGACTTGCATCACACGGCTGAGGACACGCCGGTGTGCCAGTCCGTGTGAAAACTGGAGGGTATTCTGAATTGGGTCACACGGCCAACCACACGCCTATGTGTCCAGCCCGTGTGCCCTATGAAATGGCCATACATACCTATGTTCTAGACCGTGTGCCATTTATGGGGGTATACTGACTTATGTCACACGGCCAGTCACACGCCCGTGTGTGAAGCCGTGTGGAGCATACTGACTTCAATTCAATTTTAACACCAGGAGACACACGGTCGTGTAGCATGACCGTGTGTCACACACGGATGAGACACACGCCTGTGTCTCTACCCATGTGGACAAAAATAGGCTATTTGCAAAGCCAATTTGCCACCCTTTTCGTACATATCTAAATAAGCTCATACAGTACCATTTTAAGTCACAAAAATGCAGCCAAAGTTTATCAACCAATACACAAAATATGCCAAATCCCTTTCAATCATGACATACTATTGATAATTAACCAAAACAATGTAACCATCTAGCCATCATAAAAACCATACCAAGCTTACCAAATCATAAGGCATTATAGACCACCTTACATGTCTAAAAATATACCAAACATTTACATCATTTATAAGCAAACTCTCATGGCTAATTTTTATAACTCAAACATATCACAATAACACTAGCCTATACAAGCCATACACTATATTTACAAAACATCAAAAGTACCAACAAGTTGATCGATAGTGTGATGATGTTCCTGATGATCACCGAGTCTGAGCTAGCTTCGAAAACAAGGAAAGAACACACAAAGTAAGCTTTAAAAGCATAGTAAGCCATATACAAATAAAATTACCACATGAATCAAACTCATTTCCATCCATAGGCAAACTATGAGTAAGCACATATAAGCTCACAAACGTTTCTCAATGTATACATATTCAATATCATAAGTGAATTTATCAAATACTTCCCTTTTCAATACTTGTATGAATCTCATACGTACCTGAGTCACTTAACTCATTCACACATTCTTTCTCGACTTGACTTTTCCTATTGAACCTTTTGGAATTCTTAAGGATACTCGAAAATCACATATAGCTCTTACAATGCCATATCCCAGCTATGGTCTTACATGTTATCACATATCGATGCTGATAGCCCAGCTATGGTGTTACACGAAATCAAATAGCGATGCCAATGTCCTAGACTTGGTCTTACACGTAATCACATAATGATGCCAATGTCCCAAACATGGTCTTACACATAATCACATCTCCTTAATCCTAATGTCATGACATTCGTATCCTATACTATTCTTAAGGTTTGTATGAGACTTTTTGATATTGTAACCCTATCGATTCTTGCTCGTATTTGATTATTTAACTTTCATAGTAGTTCAATGACAATTAAATATATATAATTCAATTTAAAGACATTTATTTGCATATTAACTTACCTTGTTTTCGGGATAAATGAACTGGATTGACTATTCAATAACCTTTGATTTTCCCTAATCTAAATCTGATTTCTTTCATTCTTGATATGCTTGAACAATAATGGTCAAACCTTCAATGCTTTAAAGCCCTTATTTTCTTCCTTACATTCAGCTATTGAAGAAGATGATAGCATGAAAATGGCTTTTGTTTTATTTAATTAAACTTAATTTACAATTTACTAAATTAACCTTAATTAATAAACATTTTAATCATCAAATATAAGGCCATCTATGTCAAATTCCACTATCAATGGTCTAATAACATTATAAAGACCTTTCATTTAACAAATCATAGCAATTAGACACCTTAACAATTAGAATGCAAGTTTTGCATTATATGCAATTTAGTCCTTTTTATCAAATCAAGCTATTAAACGATAAAATTAGCTTACGAAATTTTTACACATACATACTATCATGCTGTAAACACCAAGAATAATATAAAAATAATTTTTTGACCTCATATTTGTGGTTTCGAAACCACTATTCTGATTTAGTCAAAAATTAGGTTGTTGCAACTTGTCCTCCTTAGGGATTTTCGTTCCCGAAAATCTTACCAGTGAAAAGGTTATGGTATTGCTTTCTCACAGCATCCTCAGGTTCCCAAGTAGCTTCCTCAACCTCGTGAAAATGCCACAAGACTTTCACTAATGCTATTCTTTTATTTCTCAACTCTTTGATTTCACGAGCTAAAATTTGATTCGATTTTTCAGCATATGACATATCTGATTGAATTTCAACCTCAGTCAGGGAAATGACATGTGCAGGGTAAGATCAGTATCGTAGAAGCATCGACACATGAAATACATTATGTATTTTCTTTAACTCAGACAGTAAATATAATGGATAAGCAACTAGTCTGCCTCACTCGACAATCTCAATGGTCCGATGAATCGCAGACTCAATTTCCCTTTTCGACCAAACCGTAATATCTTTTTCCACGGTGACACTTTCAGAAGCACTCTATCCCCGATCTAAAACTCAATATCTTTCTGTTTCAAGTTTGCGTAAGATTTCTGTCAATCTGAAGCTCCTTTCAGACTATTGCGAATTACTTTCACTTTTTCTTCAGTCTCTCTGATCAGATCAACCCCATGGATCTTACTTTCGTTAAGCTCACTCCAATACAATGACGTTTGACATTTACAACCGTATAAAGCTTCGTACGGTTCCATCTTTATACTCAATTGAAAGTTATTATTGTAAGCAAATTCAATCAACGGTAAATATTTTTCCCAGCTACCTTCAAACTCAAGAATGCGACAACGTAACATATTCTCAAGTATCTGAATAACTCGCTCTAATTGACCATCTATTTGCAGGTGAAATGCAGTGCTAAATGCAGCTTTGTACCTAAAGCTTCTTGCAATTTCTTCCAAAATTACAATGTGAACCTCGGATCTCTATCTGAAACAATTGATAGTGGCACTCCATGCATTCGAATAATCTCTAAAATATACGACTCAGCCCATTTATCAAGTGAACAATCTGTGCGTATAGGAATGAAATGAGTCAATTTTTTCAATCTGTCAACAACAACCTAGATCGCATCTTTCTTTTTCGGAGTTAAGGGAAAACCCGAAACAAAATCCATAGTTACTTTATCCCATTTCCACTCACGAATCATGATAGGATGTAATAAACCTGACGGCACTTGGTGCTCAGCTTTGACTTGCTGACATATCAAGCATTTTGAAACAAATTCTGAGATATATCGTTTCATGCCATGCCACCAATAAAACTATTTCAAATCAATATACATTTTCGTGCTGCTCGGGTGTACTGATAAACAATTACTATGTGCTTCATTCAAAATCATCTGAATCAACTCTGAATTTCTCGGAACCCATATTCGATCTCTAAATCTCAAACAATCATCAAAATCAACATGAAACTATAAATCAGAAATTGACTCAGACTGAAGCTGTTTTGCTTGCAGTTTATTACAAACTTTTGAGCTTCACATATCTGTTGTAGAAATAATGGTCTCGCTTTCAACTTAGCTAATATTGAACCATCGTTAGACAAAGCTAATTGTGTGTTCAAAGCACGTAAAGCAAATAAAGACTTTTGGCTCAATGCATCAGCAACTACATTTGCTTTCCTCGAATGATAATCAATCACTAATTCATAGTCTTTTAGCAATTCTACCCATCTTTGCTGTCACAAATTCAATTATTTCTGAGTCATCAGATATTTCAAACTTTTGTGAGTGGTATAGATATGACATTTCTCACCAAACAAATAATGGAGCCAAATTTTCAATGCAAAGACAACCGCAACCAATTCTAGATCGTGTGTCAGATAATCCTTTTAATACGGCTTCAACTATCTCGAGGCATAAGCTACAACTTTGCCTTCCTACATCAAAACACAACCCAAGCCATTTAACGATGCATTACTAAAAACTACAAATTCCTTACCCGACTCAGGTTGAACTAAAACTAGAGCCTCTGTCAACAATGCTTTCAACTATTCAAAACTCTGCTAACACTTTTCAGACCACTCAAACTTTACATCTTTTTGAAGCAATCTTGTCATCATAGTCGCAATCATCAAGAAACCTTTCACAAATCGTCTATAATAGCCTGCTAGTCCCAGAAAACTACCGACTTCAGATACATTTCTCAGAGGCTTCCAATCTATAATCGCAGATATTTTGCTCGGGTCAACTTCGATACCCGCAGCTAAAACTAAATGTCCCAGAAAATTGACCTCCCGTAGCCAAAATTCACATTTGCTAAACTATGCAAACAACTATTTATCTCTTAAAGTTTCTCGCGAATAGATCAGAATGTCATCAATGAATACAATAACAATCTGTCTAAATATGGTCTGAATATCTGATTCATCAAATCCATAAAAATTGCAGGAGCATTTGTTAGTCCGAAAGGCATAACAAAAAATTCATAATGTCCATACCTTGTTGTAAATGCAGTTTTTGGCACATCGGAGTCTTTAACTCTCAACTGGTAATAACCTGATCTCAAACCAATTTTTGAAAACACTGTTGGCCTTTTTAAATGATCAAATAAATCATCAATCTGCGGTAGAGGGTATTTGTTCTTTATAGTAATTTTATTCAGTTTTCTGTAGTCAATACACATTCTCAACGTGCTGTCTTTCTTTTTCACAAATAATACCGGTGCACCCCAAGGAGAGAAACTCGGTCTAGCAAAACCTCTATCCGTCAATTCTTGCAACTGAGCTTGCAATTCTTTTAACTCTATCAGTGCCATTCTGTACAGAGCTATGGATATCAGTGTTGTACCCGGTACTAATTCAACATCAAACTCAACTTCTCTGATAGGTGGTAAACCTGCTAACTCTTCGGGAAATACATCTAGATACTCGCACACAACTGGTACTGATTTAATCTTTGTTTCTGTGACTTTCGCATCAATTACGTACGCAAGGTAAGCTTCACACCCCTTTCTTACAAATCTCTGAGCTAACATAGATGAGATCACAACTGGCAAATTGTTCAGATCATCTGATTCAATTCTAATAGTCTCATTGTTTTGACATTTCAGTTCAATTGTCTTTCATCTACAATTCAGTATAGCATTGTGCACCATTAACCAATCCATACCCAAAATTACATCAAATTCATTGAATGGCAACAACATCAGAAATCCTAATGCATTAATGGACAATTCTTGAAGACTTTGTCAACCAAAACATATTTGCCTAAGGGGTTCGATACTCTAATCACAAATTCAGTAGACTTTACAGGAAAAGTCTTACTAAATACTAAATTCATGCACATATAAGAATGAGTTGATCCTGGATCTATCAATGCAATCACATTAGTACCATAGAGAGTCAAAGTATTGGTAATCACGTCTGGCGAGGATGCCTCTTTTCGTGCACAGATAGCATAAGCTTGGGTAAGTGCTCATGCCTCAGACCTCACATTAGAGTCTTTTGTCGATCTTTGACTACCACTCACATTACCAGCATATCTGTGTGGTCTACCTCTAACTGCAGTATTACTCAGACTCATACTCTGAGCGTTATCTTTTTTAGCTAACTATGGGCAATCTCTAATAAAATGATCTAACAATCCACATTTAAAACAAGCCCGATCATTCAATTTACAATCACCGAAATGCCATTTTTCACACTATCTATATTCGGGTCGATTTGGTTTTGCACTCCCGACACTAACTATCAAGATAGTCGGAGCTTTAAAGCTTGAATGTTGCCTTTCACGATCTCTGTTTGAATTTCCCACTGATGCATTAGAATGATTAAACGAGTCTCAGAATTTCTTTGATAAAGATTGATACGACATACTTATTGATCTTTTTCTCAAATCTTTAGCTTCTAAATCTGCCTTTCTCTTTTCTTTACTTAGATCCTCAAATTTACAAGCCCTCTCAACTAGAACGACAAATTCTTTCAACTCTAGAATTCCAACTAGTAATTTTATATCTTCATTAAATCCATCTACAAATGTTTGCACATGATTTCTTCAGTGGAAACATACTCCCGAGCATACTTGCTTAACCGTACGAATTCTCTTTCATACTCAGTGACAGTCATACGACCTTATTTTAACTCTAGAAACTCTTTATGCCTCTAATCAAGGAATCTTCGATTCATGTACTTCTTTTGAAATTCGAATTGGAAAAACTCCCAAGTAACCTATTCTCTAGGAACCACAGATATCAATGTTTTACACCATTGATACGTATTAACTCTTAGCAAAGATACAATACATTTGATACACACATCAGGAATACAAGATAATTCATTGAATACTTGGATCATGTTTTCGAGCCAGAACTCAGCTCTCTCCACATCATCATCAACAGTAGCTCAAAACTCTTCAGCCCAATGTTTTCGAATCTTATCTACTGGTAGCTTGTTCAATCTTATCAGATCTATAACTTGAGGAATAATAGGGATTTATGGAGGAGCAGCTAGGGGTGGAGGTTGTTGAGTAGTCGAATTCGTTCGAACGATATCCGTGAACAACTCACTCATTATATCGAAAAAGGCTTGTTTAGCCTCTCCCTCTTGGCTACTCGTTATAGGTCTAGAGTTGAATGGCGCTGCCCTTTGAGTAGGAGTGAGTGCATTACTCTCTACATCATCAGCTATGGCTCTTTTAGGATCCATTACTATACGAAAGCACAATTTAAGCTGCCAGGAATCATCACACTATCGCATAGTATATATGGAATGTATACCTAAACTCTCATACAGGCTACGTTAGTACTAGAATGGACTAAACCGTAACTCTGATACCAATAAAATGTAACACCTCTAACCTGTATCCATTATCGGAGTAGGATTACGAGGTATTACCGAACAATACACATCATTTAATATCCCAATCTCATACATTCATATATTCATATACATATATCATTCAATATAATCATATTGTCCTTAATTAGGGCCGCGATGGCTTAAACATGCTTTAGAAGTGGTTCGAAACTAAACCGATAGCATTTGTAAACTTTAGAAAACTTAGAAAATTTTCATGCATACAAAGATCACACGCCTATGTCTTAGGCCATGTGGAAACAGGGCATACATACTGACTTGTATTACACGGTCGAGGACACGCCAGTGTGCCAATCCGTGTTAAAACTGGAGGGTATTCTAACTTGGGTCACACAGCCAACCACACACCCATGTGTCCAGCCTGTGTGCCCTATGAAATGGCCACACACGCCCATGTGCTAGACCGTGTGCCATTTAGGGGGGTATACTAACTTATGTCACATGGCCAATCACACGCCCGTGTGTGAAGCCGTGTGGAGCATATTGACTTCAGTTCAATTTCAACACCAGGGGACACACAGTTGTGTGGCATGACCACGTGTCGCACACGGCTGAGACACACGCTCGTGTCTCTGCCCGTGTGGACAAAAATAGGCTATTTACAAAGCCAATTTACCACTATTTTTTCACATACCTACACAAGCTCATATGGTACCATTTTAAGCACAAAAATGCAGCCAAAGTTTATCAGCCAATACACAAATATGCCAAATCCCTTTCAACCATGACATATCATTGATAATTAACAAAAATAATTTAACCATCTAGCCATCATAAGAACCATACCAAGCTTACCAAACATAAGGCATTATAAACCACCTCACATGGCTAAAAATATACCAAACATTTACATTATTTATAAGACAACTCTCATGGCTAATTTTCATAACTCAAACATATCACAATAACACTAGCCTATACATGCCATATACCATATTTACAAAGCATCAAAAGTACCAACAAGTTGATCAATTGTAACACCCCATACCTGTATCCTACACTGTGATGAAATACGAGGCATTACCTCACTTAAACTTGTGCTTACAACCATTTCTGAGTCCCCATGACTTGGACAAATTTAAATTTTCCCAAACGTACAAACATATCCTTAATATGGGCTTTCGTGGCCCAAAACAGACATCGTAAATCACTCAGAACCAACTCAGGTACTTTGCTTACTATAGAAAAATGTCACTTGACATAGGGGCACATGCCCGTGTGAAAGGGGCGCACGCCAATGTGAAAGGGGCACACACTCATGTGGCCAATTCAACATGGTCGCATTGATGGCCCGTGTGGCTTACACGGCCTAAGCAATATAGGGACACACCCGTGTCCTCCACTCATGTGGAATTTATTTTAAATGTACCCCTACAGGGGCTTTCACATGGCCTGACACACACCCGTGTGTCTAGCCCATGTCCTTCATACGGCCACGATACGCCCGTGTACTAGCCCGGGTACAAAAACATGGACATTCTGTTTCTGATGTCAACAACCCCAAAATGTCACACGGTCAAGGCACACGCCCATGTGCTAGGCCGTGCCCTTCACACGGCTGAGACACATTATTATCATACATACTGACTTAAAATTTTTAGGTGCAGGGGACACACGCCGGACCACACGCCCATGGGTAGACTGTGTGTCACACACGGCCTAGACACACGCCCGTATGCCTACCCGTGTGGACAATATAAGGCTATTTACCAAGCCCCATTGCCACCCTTACATATGTAGTTCTATACAAATACCAACCAATACCAAAAGAGGCATAATTCCTGTAACCAAATCAGCCACAATAGACATTCATTCAATAATGATAATGCATCTTTTATAAATTCAAAATGAATGTTAGCCATCATTCAAGGTTTAATACAAATTGTAGGGTTTCCAACCCAAGCCAATACATATGGCCAAACCCCAATGACACAAAATAATAAAGTCTAAGTCCTATGCATGCCATATTCAAAAATATAAATCCAACTATACCGAAAGCTTCGGTTGATAGTGTGATCGATATCTCTGACTTTTGGTGATCCTTGAGCTAGTTAGGCGGCATTGTAAGGAAATGAAAAGGGAAAGGAGTAAGCATAACAACTTAGCAAGTTGCATATAAGTAAGTATACAACAAAAATCTATTAATAATCAACATGTTCATAACATCAAGGTAGGCATAAGCATAACTTACTCATTACCATCAATACAAGACACATATTATATATTGAGCTCATATCTCATACGTACCAATTAGGTACCTGTACCACTCACAACATGGTTATACTTTCCTCGTTAGCTTAAGAACATAACTTTTACCGTTGAACCATTCGAAATACTACCGAATATTACATAAGACTCAAGCATAGGGTAAGGTGTCGATGCCATGTCCTAAACACGGTCTTACACTGGCTCATATCTCAAGTCGATGCCATCTCCCAAACATGGTCTTACACTGACTATCCTCTTGTAGTCGATGCATGTCTCAGACATGTCTTACACCGACTTACGTCTCGTGGCCAATGCATGTCCCATACGTGTCTTACACTAGCCCTCGTCTCAATGTTGATGCCATGTCCCTGACATGGTCTTACACCGGCTATCATAATGTGGCCGATGCATGTCCCAGACATGTCTTACATTAGCTCACACACGAATGACCCAAATGTCATGGCATGAATATTCGATTTACTTCCTAAGGTTCTAACAGAAATTCTACTATCTCATTTATCATTATAGATTCTCAATTTCACAATCAAGCAATTTATGCTGTAATAATTCAAGCATATATAATTAACAATATAGTTGTATTATTTACATACAAGTTACCTCGGATTACAAAATGTGATGACTAGTCAATTTAGTCGGTTTGCTTGGCTTGTAACATCCCGAAATAGAGCCTAAAAGGAATAGTGGTTACGAAACCACAAATCCAAGGTAGAAAATTTTATTTTATTATCATTTTAAGGTCTATGGCATGATTTCATGATTGTGTGAAAATTTCGTTTAGAAATTTTATCGATAGAGGGTCCAATTTGATATTTAGGATTATATTGCAAAAGTTGTAAAATGTGTGTTCTAGTTCACAAAGGTATTAAGTACTTGTGAGTAATGGGTTTTTAAAGTGGAGGTCCTTGGATAGTAATTAGACCATTATAATAGTTTGGACAAAAATACCTAAAGGAAAATAAAACACCATAGTTTTTAATTAAGGGCATTTTGGTCATTTAGTTATTAAAATGAATTAAAAGCAAAATTAAAAGCCAATTTTTGTCCATCTTCTTCATTAGGCCGAAATTTCAAGGTTTCTCCATAGCTAGGATTTTTTCCAAGCTTCCAAGCTCCATAGTAAGTGATTCCAAGCCCCGTTTTTAATGTTCTTTACGTTTTTGGAGTCCCGGTAACTTGATTAAGCTTATTCTAGCAATAATTCAACCTAGGGTTCATATTTGGAAAAATACCCAAAGGTGAAATTTATGTATTTTGGTGTTTTATGATAGAATATGAGGTTTTAAATTATGTTAGACAACTTGTGCTACTCGGTTTTAAGTGAAAACGAGTAAAAGGGCTTAATCGGTAAAAATACCTAATAGTCATAAGTACATGTTAGAGTGAGAATTTGATGTTGTCATAGAAGGGAAAAATGATCAGCATGTCATAAAACATAAGAAAATAGGATGAAGTTTAATTTCCGAGCCTTGGGGAAAAAGTGTAAACATGTAAAAGTTTAGGGGCAAAAATGTAATTTTTCCAAAGTTTGGGTCAATGATTGTTTTAATAAATGTGAGTATTAAATAAGATAAATTTTTTATTATAGATCAAGAAGAATAAAATCCCGAGTTAGACCGGGGAAAGAAAAAGATAGTGGACTAAATCGATATAGTTGATCGTATTTTGTTTCGAGGTAAGTTTGCGGTAAATAAATGCAATATTCTATTATTTTATGTTAATTTTTTTAATTTCCAGCATGTGAATATTTATTTTATGAAATTATTCAAAGAAGACTCAAGCATGAATTGACGGAGAAGTAATTTCAGAAAGTCCCGGTTGAACCTTAGGAATGTGTAGGATACAAATGTCATGACATTAGGGTTTAAGGATACCATGTAAGACCATGCCAAGGCATGGCAATTGGTAAGGTTTCTAAGGTAAGGAAATCATGTAAGACCATGTCAAGACATGGCATTGATAAGTTACTATAAGGCAAAGGTCCCATATAAGACCATGCCAAGGCATGGCATTGGTGAGTTCATAAGGCAAGGATACCATGTAAGACCATGTCAAGACATGGCAATGGTAAGTTTCAAAAGGATACCACGTAAGACCCTGACAAGTCATGGCAATCATAAGGTACCCGCGTATCCTTAGTATTCCAAGTGGTTTAATGGAAAAATTTAAAGAGAATATCAAGGTAAGGTAAGGTAAGACGAGTTATACTAAAAAGGTAAGACAAGTTCATGCTAGAAGAGCAAAGGTAAGTACATAATGTTCATGTATGCTTGATAAGGAAAAAGGTAATTAAAATGTATTAATAAATTTGATTAAGTAAGTAAGTATTTAAGTTAGTGAGTAAGTGAAGAAGTTTAAATATGTCTACGACAATTAATGAAGTAGCATTAAGTAGTATCATGCCAAGTAGTAAGATAATTCTTATGAATGTTGTTATTTATTTGCATGCAAACTTACTAAGCTTAATGCTTATCCCTTTTATTTTCCTTCTTTTTTATAGCTTTTTCAAGCTAACTCGGGGATCGAAAGTACGTCGGAGGTCCAGGCACACTATCACAAGGATTATATTGGTATAGCTAGACGTTTCATTTTGAGTATGGCATGTGTACCATCATAGCCATTTTGTGTGTATGATATTATGATATGGCTGATGAATGGTATGTAAATGCTTGATAATGATTAGCTGTTGGAATGGCTAATCAAGGACATGTTTGGTGTTATGTATGCCTAAATTCTAGTTATTCCATGGAAATCATGAAAAAGGTGAAATTAGCTTTAAAACAGTATCGGACAGCAATAATGACGTGAATTTGGAAAATCACTAAAAATAGTAGAAATAGATTTAGATAGTGAATGAGATATAGAATTAAATCTAAATGAGTCTATTTTCATATGGATGGAACAAAACAGGTATATGAGTGATATTTTATGAGATATTTAAATTTTTGTAAAATAGGGCCAGAGCTATTTTTGGATCCCCTATTCTGGCTTTGGAAATCCACCAAAAATTGTACAAAGATAATTAGAAGTCATGATTTACATTTACAGATTCCTTATTGAGTCTAGTTTTATGAAAAACAAACGTCATAACAATTGAAACTCTGTACAGGAAGATATTTAATTCGTAATACACAGGGGTCAGAGTAATCGAACCCTGAAATGGGGGAGAGTTTAACTAATAAACTGTACTAGTTGGCCTCACCATAAATTCTAGAAAAAATTGAGTTCATATATATATGAGTTTAGTTTCAGTGAAAATTTACATAATTGGATTTTGAGTTTTGTAAATAGAGATATGAATTTTTAAGTGACTATGACGCAGTTAGCCAGCTTGTCTGGAAGTTCTAAAATAAATTGTTTGAGCTGTTAAATTAATGAATTAAGTCCGTTAACACCTCGTGCTCGACTCTGGCGACGGTCTCGAGTTTGGGGCATTTCATTTAATGGTATCAGAGAAAATGTTTAGTCGGTTCTCGAAATATTTAGTATGAGTAAGAGTCTAGTTATACATGCCATACTTATGTGTTGATAGTGTGACGACTCCTGACAATTTTAAAATGTTTTCTTTTATAGTTATGGATCCCGAACAAGCTGGTGCAGATGATGTAGAGAGTAATGTGCCCGCTCCCGTAGAAGGGACGGTGCCACCAAATAGTAGTGAAAGGCCCATTACAGTTAGTCAGGAAGGAGGGGCTCAAGAAGCCTTCTTCCAAGCTATGAATGAATGATTTAACGAGTTCGTTCGAACGAATCCGACTATTAGACCTCCACCCCCTCATGATCATCAGACCACCCATGTAGCTCCCCCAGTCACAGGTATGGTTATAAGAGAAAAACAACCAGTTGATAAAATTAGAAAATAAGGAGCCAAAGAGTTTCGAGCTACAAAAGATGATGATGCAGAAAAGGCAGAATTTTGGCTCGAGAATACTATCAGAGTCTTTGATGAGTTATCCTGCACACTTGAGGAATGTATGAAATGTGTTGTATCACTCCTTAGAGATTCGGCCTACCATTGGTGGAAGACACTTGTATCAGTTGTATCGAAAGAGAGAGTCACTTAGGACTTCTTTCAGAAGGAATTCCGTAAAAAGTACATCAATCAGAGGTTTGTTAACCAGAAAAAAAAAGGGTTTCTAGAGTTGAAACAGGGCAATGATTTTGTTAGACTCAGTAATTATGCTCAAGAGTGTGTGTCTACAGAGGCTATTATGTGCAAAAGATTTGAGGATGGGCTTAATGATGATATCCGATTGTCTGTTGGTGTCCTAGAAATAAAAGAGTTTGTTATCCTAGTTGATAGAGCCTGTAAGGCAGAGGAGCTGTTAAAAAGAAAGGGCAAAGTTGAAATTGAGATGTAAGACGTGAAGAAAAGACTAATGAGCAAGTCATTTCAGTCTACATCCAAGAGGCCTAGAGAGTTCTCCACTAGATCTAATTTTTCAGCTGGATATTCTAGCCGAAACAGAGGTAGAAGATTTATGAGTCCAAAAGCTCAGACCACTTCGATTGCAAGTGTTGGCAGGGTTTAGCCTGATAGACCAGAGTGTCCCTGATGTGGTCGATGTCACCCAGGTCAGTGTCGAGCAACTGAGACAGGTTGTTTCCGATGTGGTGCACCAGACCATTTTATTCGGGAGTGTCCCGAGATGATTAAAAGGGAAGCAATACCGAGTGTAAGATCAGGAAAAGCTCCTGTCAGAGGCAGACCACTGAGAAATCTGGGAGCTGGGGCAAATAATGGGAGTGCATCTAGAGATTTAGTAGTGAGGCCAGATGTTAGAGTACCTGCGAGGACTTATGCTATCCGTGCTCGCAAAGAGGCATCCTCCCCCGATGTGATTCCGGGTACATTTTCTCTCCATGATACTAGAGTTATTGCTTTGATTAATCCAGGTTCAACCCATTCATATGTTTACATGAAATTGATGCCTAGTATGAGTATGCTTATAGAATCTACAGAATTTGTGATTAAAGTATCGAATCCATTAGGCAAGCATGTATTAGTAGATAAAGTATGTAGAAATTGCCCTTTAATGATTAGAGGCTACTGTTTTCTGGCCCATCTCATGCTATTGCCATTTGATGAGTTTGATATGATTCTTGGTATGGATTGGTTGACTACACATGATGTATAGTGAATTTTGGAAACAAATTCATTGAGTTGAAGTGTGAAAATGTTGAAATTCTTCAGGTTAATTCAGAAGAGTCAGATAGTTAATTTGCCATAGCTTCTGTTATGTATGCTCAGAAATGTTTGAGAAAAGGGTATGAAGCATATCTTGCTTTTGTGTTGAACACTAAAGATCCGGAATTGAAAATTGAATCAGTGCATGTGGTATGTGAGTTTCTCGATGTGTTTTCGAAAGAACTACTAGGTTTGCCTCCTGTTAGAGAAGTTGAGTTTGGTATTAAGTTGATTCCAGGTACCACGCCCATTTCTATTACTCCTTATAGAATGGCCCCGTTGGAATTGAAAGAATTGAAAGCTCAGTTGCAAAATTAATAGATAAAGGCTTTGTAAGACCCAGTAGTTCACCATGGGGTGCACCGGTGCTATTTGTGAAAAAGAAAGACGGATCGATGAGATTGTGCATAGATTATCGGCAACTTAACAAGGTAACAGTAAAGAACAAGTATCCATTACCTAGAATTGATGATCTGTTTGATCAATTGAAGGGAGCCACTGTGTTCTCCAAGATAGATTTGAGATCCGGATACTATCAGTTGTGAGTTAAAGACTCAGATGTCCTGAAGACTGCTTTCTGGACTAGGTATGGTCATTATGAGTTCCTTGTGATGCCATTTGGCTTAACTAATGCTCCTGCCATTTTCATGGGCTTAATGAACTGAATTTTCAGACCGTACTTGGATAAGTTTGTAGTTGTGTTCATTGATGATATCTTGATTTATTCTCATGATGAGATTGAGCATGCAGAGCATTTGAGATTGGCTTTCCAGATTCTGAGAGATAATCAGTTGTATGCCAAGTTCAGCAAAAATGAGTTTTGGTTACGAGACGTTGGTTTCTTGGACATGTTGTCTTAGGTGAAGGTATCAAGGTTGATCCGAGTAAGATTTCAGCCATTATTGATTGGAAGCCTCTTAGAAATGTATCAGAAGTTAGAAGTTTTCTTGGTCTTGTCGGATATTATAGACTATTTGTAGAGGGATTTTCCATGATAGCTACCCCGCTGACAAGACTGTTGCGAAAGGATGTCAAGTTTGAATGGACTTAGAAGTGTCAACAGAGTTTTGACAAGTTAAAAGCATTATTGACTAAAGCTCCTATTTTAGTACAACCAGAACCAGGTAAGGAGTTTGTGATTTACAGTGATGCGTCCATGAATGGACTTGGTTGTGTACTTATGCAGGAAGGGAAGGTAATTGCTTATGCCTCTAGACAGCTAAAGCCACATGAGAAGAACTATCCGACACATGATTTAGAGCTAGCTGCCATTGTTTTTGAGCTGAAGATTTGGAGACATCATTTGTACGGTGAGAAGTTCACTGATCACAAAAGTTTCAAATATTTGATGACTCAAAAAGATTTGAATTTGAGGCAAAGAAGATGGTTAGAGTTAGTTAAAGATTATGAGCTAGTGATCGATTACCACCCAGGTAAGGCAAACGTTGTTGCTGATGCTTTGAGTAGGAAATCTTTGTTTGCATTAAGAGCTTTGAACACTAGTCTAGCCTTATCAGATGATGGTTTTATCTTAGCTGAGTTGAGAGCTAAACCGATGTTTCTTGAAGAAATTTGTAAAGCTCAGAAAAATGACAATGAGTTGTTAGCCAAAAGAGATCAGTGTGAGTCGGATATAGAGTCAGATTTTCAGATCAGTTTTGACGGTTGTTTGATGTTCAGAGACAGGGTATCCGTATCGAAGAATGATGAGCTTATTCGAAAGATCTTACAAGAAGCACATAGTAGTTCTTTGTCTATTCATCTAGTAGTACAAAGATGTATAATAATTTGAAGAAAATGTGCTGGTGGGTAGGAATGAAAAGGGACATCAGAGTTTGTTTCTAGATGCTTGATCTGTCAGCAGGTAAAGGCCAAACATCAGGTACCTTCAGGTTTATTGCAGCCTGTGCTAGTCCCTGAGTGGAAATGGGATCGAGTTACTACGGATTTTGTGACAGGATTGCCATTGGCACCGAGAAAGAAAGATGCAGTATGGGTTGTGATTGATAAATTAACGAAGTCAACTCATTTTATTCCAGTTCATATGGATTATTCACTTGACAAGTTGGCCAAGTTGTATATTTCAGAGATAGTTAGACGACACGGGGTACCATTATCAATCATTTCAGACAGAGATTCAAGATTTACTTCACGGTTTTCGAAGAAATTACAGGAGGCTTTGGGCACAAAGTTGAGTTTTAGTACAGCTTTCCATCCTCAAACCGACGGTCAGTCAGAGAGAGTTATTCAGGTACTTGAAGATATGCTTAGATGCTGTGTACTGGAATTTCAAGGCAGTTGGGAAAAATATTAACCATTAGTAGAGTTTGCCTACAATAATAGTTATCAGTCAAGTTTGAAGATGGCACCTTATGAAGCTTTGTATGGACATAAATGTCGCACACCATTGTATTGGACAGAGCTTAAGGAAAATCAGATTTACGGGGTTGATCTAGTTAAGGAAACAAAAGAGAAAGTAAAAGTCATCAGAGATTGATTGAAAGCAGCTTCAGACAGACAAAAGTCGTATGCAGATTTGAAGAGAAAAGAGATTGAGTATCAAGTTGGTGACAAAGTGTTTTTGAAAGTATCCCCGTGGAAGAAAGTTCTCAGATTTAGCAAGAAAGGCAAACTAAGTCCACGTTTTATTGGACCGTTTGAAGTGATTGAGAGAGTCGGACCATTAGCATATTGGTTAGCTTTGTCGATTGAGTTAGAGAATATTCATAATGTATTTCATATGTCTATGCCACGTCATATCGTTCAGATCTATCACATGTGATTTCTCAGACAGAGGTTGAGATTTAGCCAAACATGACTTACGGTGAAGAACCGGTAAAGATTCTAGCTCGAGAGGTAAAGCAATTAAGGAACAAATGTATTGCACTTGTGAAAGTACTATGGAATTGACATGGGGTAGACGAGGCTACATGGGAGCCCGAAGAGGCCATGCGAAAATAGTACCCAAATCTCTTCACAGGTAAGATTTTCGGGGATGAAAATTCCTAAAGGGGGGAGAAATGTAACATCCTGAAATAGGGCCTAAATGGAACAGTGGTTGCAAAACCACAAATTCGAGGTATAAAATTTTATTTTATTATCATTTTAAGGTCTATGGCTTGATTGCATGATTGTGTGAAAATTTCGTTTAGAAATTTTATCGATAGAGGGTCCAATTTGATATTTAGTACTATATTGCAAAAGTTGTAAAATGTGTGTTCTACTTCACAAAGGTATTAAGTACTTGTGAGTAATGGGTTTTTAAAGTGGAGGTCCTTGGATAGTAATTAGACCATTATACTAGTTTGGACAAAAATACCTAAAGGAAAATAAAACACCATAGCTTTTAATTAAGGGCATTTTGGTCATTTAGTTATTAAAAAGAATTAAAAACAAAATTAAAAGCCAATTTTTGTCCATCTTCTTCATTAGGCTGAAATTTCAAGGTTTCTCCATAGCTAGGGTTTGTTCCAAGCTTCCAAGCTCCATAGTAAGTGATTCTAAGCCCCGTTTTTACTGTTCTTTACGTTTTTGGAGTCCTAGTAACTTGATTAAGCTTATTCTAGCAATAATTCAACCTAGGGTTCATATTCGGAAAAATACCCAAAGGTGAAATTTGTGTATTTTGGTGTTTTATGATAAAATATGAGGTTTTAAATTATGTTAGACAACTTGTGCTACTCGGTTTTAAGTGAAAACGAGTAAAAGGGCTTAATCGGTAAAAATACCTAATAGTCATAAGTACATGTTAGAGTGAGAATTTGTTGTTGTCATAGAAGGGAAAAATGATCAGCATGTCATAAAACATAAGAAAATAGGATGAAGTTTAATTTCCGAGCCTTGGGGAAAAAGTGTAAATATGTAAAAGTTTAGGGAAAAAATGTAATTTTGCCAAAGTTTGGGTCAAGGACTGTTTTAATAAATGTGAGTATTAAATAAGCTAAATCTTTTTTTATTATAGATCAAGAAGAACAAAATCCGGAGTTAGACCGGGGAAAGAAAAAGATAGTGGACTAAATCGATATAGTTGATCGTATTTTGTTCCAAGGTATGTTTGCGGCAAATAAATGCAATATTCTATTATTTTATGTTAATTTTGGTAATTTCCAGCATGTGTATATTTATTTTATGAAATTATTCAAAGAAGACTCAAGCATGAATTGACGGAGAAGTAATTTCAGAAGGTCCCAGTTGAACCTTAGGAATGTGTAGGATACAAATGTCATGACATTAGGGTTTAAGGATACCATGTAAGACCATACCAGGGCATGACAATTGGTAAGGTTTCTAAGGCAAAGAAATCATGTAAGACCATGTCAAGACATGGCATTAATAAGTTACTATTAGGCAAAGGTCCCATGTAAGACCATGCCAAGGCATGGCATTTGTGAGTTCATAAGGCAAGGATACCATGTAAGACCATGTCAAGACATGGCAATGGTAAGTTTCAAAAGGATACCATGTAAGACCATGGCAAGTCATGGAAATGGTACGGTACTCGCGTATCCTTAGTTTTCCAAGTGGTTCAACGGGAAAATTTAAAGAGAATATCAATGTAAGGTAAGGTAAGACGAGTTATACTAAAAAGGTAAGACAAGTTCATGCTAGAAGAGCAAAGGTAAGTACATAATGTTCATGTATGCTTGATAAGGAAAAAGGTAAGTAAAATGTATTAATAAATTTGATTAAGTAACTAAGTGTTTTAGTAAATGAGTAAGTGAAGAAGTTTAAAATATGTCTACAACAATTAATGAAGTTGCATTAAGTAGTATCATGCCAGGTAGTAAGATAATTCTTATGAACATTGTTATTTATTTGCATGCAAACTTACTAAGCTTAATGCTTACCCCCTTTATTTTCCTTCTTTTTATAGTTTTTTCAAGCTAACTCGGGGATCGTAAAGTATATCAGAGGTCCGAGCACACTATCACGAGGATTATTTTGGTATAGGTAGACGTTTCATTTTGAGTATGGCATGTATAGCATCGTAGCCATTTTGTGTGTATGATATTATGATATGGCTGATGAATGGTATGTAAATGCTTGATAATGATTAGCTATTGGAATGTCTAATCAAGGACATGTTTGGTGTTAAGTATGCCTAAATGCTAGTTATTCCATGGAAATAATGAAAAAGGTGAAATTAGCTTTAAAACAGTATCGGACAGCAATAATGACGTGAATTTGGAAAATCACTAAAAATAGTAAAAATGGATTTAGATAGTGAATGAGATATAGAATTAAATATTGATGAGTCTATTTTCATATGGATGGAACAAAACAGGTATATGAGTGATATTTTATGAGATATTTAATTTTTTGTGAAACAGGGCTAGAGCGATTTCTGGATCCCCTGTTTTGACTTTGGAAATTCACCAAAAATTGTAAAAGATAATTAGAAGTCATGCTTTACATGTACAGATTTCTTATTGAGTCTATTTTTATGAGAAACAAACGACATAACAATTGAAACTCTGTACAGGAAGATATTTAATTCGTAATACATAGGGGTCAGAGTAGTCGAACCCTGAAACAGGGGAGAATTTAACTAATAAACTGTACTAGTTGGCCCCACCATAAATTCTAGAAAAAATGGATTTGGAATTTCGTAACTCAAGATATGAATTTTTAAGAGACTGTATGCAGTTAGCCAGCTTGTCTGGAAGTTCTAAAATAAATTGTTTGAGCTATTAAATTAATGAATTAAGTCGGTTAACACCTCGTGCTCGACTCTGGCGACGGTCTCGGGTTTAGGGCGTTACATGGCTTCCCCCTGGTCTAAGTTCAAACTTGATATTTCTTGATCTATAATAACAAAATGCACTTATTAAGTCACTTTATCAACCTAAGCACTCAACAATTCACAGTTAGGCTAAATGACCATTTTGGCCCTAGACTTTTGCAAAATAATCATTTTACCCCTCTGCCCGAAAATTGATTTTTATTGAATTTCTTTATTTCTCAAGACTAGCCGAAACTCTTTGACTCCTATAGCAACTTCAAATCCCCACTAGTTCACACATTTTCCATCTATTTTACAACTTATGCAAAATAGTCCCTTTAGGTGTTTTCATGCTAACCCCTTTCACAAAAGTTGTTTATGTCACACCCATGACTCATATTCTTCCATAAAATTTCAGAAAACACCCTAGATGCTCTCATGGAAAAACCTTAGACTTTCAGCCATTTTGCAAGATAGACCCCTCATTTGAAAGCTCATTCTTCAAGGGTCTCAAAAGTACAAAATTCATCAACAAAGGACATGGAAATCACTTACTTGTGAGTGCTTCAAGTTGCTGAAATTTTTAAGCTTTCAAACCCCCTTTAATGGCTGATTTTTGGTAGAGAAAGAAGATGAAAAAGGGATGATATCATCCTTCCTTTATCTATTTCTATTTTAGTAAAAAATAAACCACCTAACTCACCAAATTTGAAAATTTTGTCTACTCTTTGACTCTATGGCCGGCTATGCTTTCTTTTAAGGGTCTAATTTCCCATTAAAATCCCCCAATTTGATTCTCTAATAAAATAACGCCTTTAGCTATCAAATTAGGACTTTTGCACTTTATGCGATTTAGTTTTTTTTTTTTTTGCAATTGGGCTCACAAACGTCAAAATTAACTCACCAAATTTTACGTACACTAATATAAACATGCAATGATTCCAAAATAATGATAAAATATTTTAGTCGAATCTGGATTTGTGGTCTCGAGACCACTATTCTGAGTAGCCCCCGAAATCGGGCTGTTACATCGATAGTGTGACGATGTTCTTGAAGATCCCCGAGTCCGAGCTAACTTCAATTATCTATAAAACAGGGAAATAACACACAATGTAAGCTTTAAAAGCTCAGTAAGCCATATACAAATATAATTGCCACATGAATCAACATCATTTCCATCCATAGGAAAACTATGAGTAAGCATATATAAGCTCACAAACCTTTCTCAATGTATACATATTCAACATCATAAGTGAATTCATTAAATACTTCCCTTTTCAATAATTGTATGAATCTCATACGTACCTGAGTCACTTAACTCATTCACACATTCTTTATCGACTTGACTTTGCCTGTTGAACCTTTTGGAATTGCTAAGGATACTTGAAAATCACATATAGCTCTTACAATGCCATATTCCAGATATGGTCTTACATGTTATCACATATTGATACCGATAGCCCAGCTATTATCTTACACGAAATCAAATAACGATGTCACTATCCCAGACATGGTCTTACACGTAATCACATAACGATGCCAATGTCCCAGACATGGTCTTACACATAATCACATCTCGTTAATCCTAATGTCATGACATTCGTATCCTATACTATTCCTAAGGTTCGTACGGGACTTTTGGATATTGTAACCCTGTCGATTCTTGCTCGTATTTGATTATTCAACATTCATAGGAGTTTAATGACAATTAAACATATATATAATTCAATTTAAAAACATTTATTTGTATATGAACTTACCTTGTATACGGGATAAATGGACTGGATCGACTATTCGACAACCTTTGATTTTCCTCGATCTAAATCTGATTTCTTTCATTCTTGATATGCTTGAACAACAATGGTTGAACCTTTAAAAGCTTTACAACCCTTATTTTCTTCCTCACATTCGGCTATTGAAGAAGATGATAGCATGAAAATGGCTTTTGTTTTGTTTAATTAAACTTAATTACAATTTACTAAATTAATCTTAATTAATAAACATTTCAATCATCAAATATATGGCTGTCTATGTCAAATTTCACTATCAATGGTCTAATAACATTATAAGGTCCTTTCATTTAATAAATCATAGCAATTAGACACCTTAACAATTAGAATGCAAGTTTTGCATTTTACGCGATTTAATCTTTTTTATCAAATTGAGCTGCTAAACGATAAAATTAGCTCACGAAATTTTTACACATACATAATATCATGTTGTAAACACCAAAAATAATATAAAAATAATTTCCCGACCTCGAATTTGTGGTTCCAAAACCACTGTTCCAATTTAGTCAAAAACTGAGCTGTTACAATGTAGCACACACGGCTGAGACACAAACCCGTGTCTCTTCCCGTGTGCTCAATTCTAAGTATTTTGTTTTCTCGAATTTAAGGTGTAAGGGACACACGGCCTAACTACATGCCCATGTACCAGGCTGTGTGTGACACATGGTCACACACCCGTGTGTCTGCCCATGTGGACAAAAAAAAGTCACTTCTACCTTCATTTCTCACCCAAGATCACTGCACTTAAACTCACTTCCAAATAGCAACCAATTCAAGTATTCAAATTAAGCAAACTCTATCATTCAACATGGCATATCATCACATGCATACATGTTTATAACCTTACCTTGGTACATTTCATATGATAGCCATAATTTGAAAAAACATTTAACATGTATCTAGCTACCATAGAATGACATTACAAGTATATCAAAATAACCATTACTAGCCATTCTAATGGCTAGATTATAGACCATATATTCAAGCCATCTATGGCCAAGTTAGCCTATACATGCCATTAGACAAAAACGATTTTACTATATATACTCAAAATAAGCTAGTGGATAAGGTGATGATGCTCCAATGATCTCTGACCTTCGTGAGCTTCCGAGCACTATAAACTAGGGGAAAATAAAATAGAGTAAGCGATACATGCTTAGTAAGTTTGTATAACATAAACTAAACTTACCAATCCCGTTTATTAAATCTAAGCATACAATATCATGTTTTCCATCCATTTGGAAAAATTGCCTAAACACATGCATTCAATCAAACATGTTAGTCATAAAATCTTCACATCAATCAAGTAAACATAGATGAGCTCATCATACAATATTCCTTCAAGACATTATTCATTTCATCCCATAATTCTCATATCATGCCAAGATTTGTGCCCGTTGAATCATTGAAATTCTGATGGATACTCAAGTGGTACACTCAAGGTGTACAATTCAATAACCTATCAATTCTGAATCAAGAGTACCCAATAGGGCATTTAATCAAAGAACACACTCTCGAGCCACATATCGTATTACAGGATTACCAGTCCAGGCTAAATCCTTTACGTAATGTATGCTCAGAAAAGCTCAATTAGGATTACCAGTCCAGGCTAAATTCTAATTGTAGCATATGCTCGAGAGGGTTTACATCAGGACTACCCGTCTAGGTTAAATCCTTTCTGTAATGAGGTCAATAGGATTTCTTGCCTGAGCTAAATCCCGTCAGCAACAAATGCAGGACCTCATTCATTTCAGGAAAGCACATATATTTATCGGAATTCAATATTCAAACGAAGCTTAACCCCTTTTTCACCGTTTCAAACATGTATTCAATTCTTCATCATAGAAATCAAATAATTTACATCAATATAAATCACATTCCATACATACACAACATTAAATTTAACATATTTACATGCTCGATTAAGTTACACAAACTCACCTCGACACTGGTTCGCGTATAGAATCTACTAATCCGAAACCTTTTCTTTTGCTCGATCTAACCTCGAATTTGTGTTGTCCGGATCTATATAACTAACTTTAATCACCAATTTCACACATTTCATATTCATTTGGACTCAATTTACGTCCTAGGCAAAATTTACCATTTTAGCCCTAACTTTTCCATAAATTCCAATTTCATCCTTAGGCTCGGAAAATAAAATTTATGCAATTTACTCCCTAATCCAAGCCTAACCAAAATTTCAATATAGAATCTATAGCAGATATTTTCTATAAATTTTAGAATTTTTCATCAATTTTCAGAACTTTACATTTTAGTCCCTAAATCATGTTTTCATCAAAAATTACATTGTAAAAGTTGTTTATCTAGCAACAACCTTTCATTTTCTACCATAAATTTTAATTTTTTAGCATATTCATCCATGACCTAATTTCCATACCTTGATAAATTTTCAAATTGATCCTCCAAATAGATAGATTAAGCTATCCCGGTTTCAAAAATATCAAAATTATTAAAAACAAGACAAGGAAACTTACCCAATTAACCCATGAAAGTTTCTTCTCTCTCTCCTAGGGTTTCATGTATTTTTGGGGAAGAAGATGAGTAAAATAAGATGACATTTTCTTTTTCATTTTTGGAATTAATTAATTTATTTCAAATTCCAATTTAGTCATTGCCCTTTTTCTAAATTTCCATGGATGGGTCATTAAAATATCTACATATATTTCTTTAATGGTCTAATTACCATATAAGGACCTCTAGTTTTGAATTCCATTGCTATTTAATCCTTGTAGCTACTAGAATTCAACTTTTGCATTTTATGCGATTTAGTCCTTCTCATAATGAAGCACATAATCAATAAAATTTTCTTGTCAGAATTTTCACTGGACATTTCCAACATATTACGAACCATGTAATAAAATAAAAATAAATTTTATTTTCGGATCGGATTTGTGGTCCCAAAACCACTGTTTCGATTTCATTAAAAAATTGGTTGTTATAACTCTCCCCCTTAAGGATTTTCATCCTCGAAAATCTTACCAGTAAAAGGATTCGGAGTATCTTCCGGTTCCCAAGTTACCTATTCTATGTTGTGTTGTTGCCAAAGAACTTTTACTAATGCTACCTTTTTATTTCTTAACTGTTTGGTTTCCCAAGCTAAGATTTTGATCAGTTCTTCACTATATGTCATATCAAGCTAAATCTCTACCTTCGCCGGAGAGATCACATGTGAAGGATCGGATCAATATCGCCGTAGCATAGACCTATGAAAAACATTATGAATCTAATCAAGCTCAGATGGTAAAGCTAATTGATATGCAACAGGTCTGATTCTTTCAATAATCTTATATGGCCCAATGAACCGTGGACTTAGTTTTCCTTTACGACCAAACCGAAGAACTTTCTTCCAAGGCAATACTTTCAAGAATAATTTATCACCTACTTGAAATTCTATTTCTTTTCGTTTAAGGTCATCATAGGTCTTTTGACGATCAGAGGCTGCTTTCAAACTGTCCTGAATTACTTTCACTTTTTCCTCGGTTTCACGGACTAAATCAACTCCGTATAACTTTTTCTCACTGAATTCTATCCAATACCATGGAGTTCTACATTTGTGATCATGCAAAGCTTCATACGGTGCCATTTTGATGCTCAAATGATAACGATTATTATAAACAAATTCAACAAAAGGTAAATACTTTTCCTAGTTACCTTCAAACTTGAGTATACAATACCAAAGCATATCTTCTAAGGTCTGTATTATATGTTCAGATTGACCATCTTTCTGGGGATGAAATGCAATGCTAAAGTGCAACTGAGTACCCAGAGCTTCTTGCAATTTGCTCCAAAATCGATATGTAAACCGAGGCTCTCTATCTGAAATAATAGAGACAAGCACTCTATGCAATCTGACAATCTTAGAGACATATAATTCAGCCAATCTGTCCAAGGAATAATCCATACATACCGGATTAAAGTGTGCAGACTTTGTCAACCAATCCATAATCACCCAAATGGCGTCTTTCTTCTTTGGAGACAGGGGTAATCTCGGTACGAAGTCCGTGGTAATTCTTTCCGATTTTCATTCTGGTATTGTAACTGGCTGTAATAGTCCAGAAGGCAACTGATGTTCAGCTTTTACTTGCTAACATATCAAACATTTAGATACAAACTCAGAAATATCTCGTTTCATTCCTGGCCACCAGTACATCTTTTTCAGATAATTATACATTTTATTACTACCAGGATGGATAGACATATTACTATTATGATCTTCATTCAAAATCTTATGTACTAGTTCTAAACTTTCTGGTACACATACTCTGCCTCTGAATAATAGACAATCATTGGTCCCGATCTGAAATTCTGAGTCAGGAGTTGATTCACTTTGTATCCATTTTGCTTGAAACTTCCAATCATTTCTCTGGCTTTAAAAATTTGTTTCAAAAATGTTGGCCTAGCTTTTAACTCAGTCATAATTGAACCTTCATCTGATAATGACAATCGGGTATTCATTGCTCGCAAAGTATACAGGGATTTTCTACTCAGAGCGTCTGCCACCACATTGGCTTTTCCCAGCTGGTAGTCAATAACAAGTTCATAACAATAACAAGTTCATAATCTTTTAGTAATTCAAGCCACCTACGCTGTCTCAAATTCAAGTCTTTCTGTGACATCAAATATTTCAAAATTTTATGATCAATGAATATAAGACATTTTTCACTAAACAAATAATGTCGCCATAGTTTCAATGCAAACACTATGGCTGTCAATTCAAGATCATGTGTCAGGTAGTTTCTTTCATGTGGTTTTAGCTGTCTTGAAGCATAAGAAACTGCTTTAGCTTATTGCATCAAAACTTAGCCTAAACAACTCAATAATGCATCACTTTAAACTATAAACTCTTTACTCGATTCTGGCCAAACTAAAATTGGAGTGTAACACCCCTTACCCGTATCCGAAGTCGGGATAGGGTTCGGGGCGTTACCAAACTTAAACATTCATAAACATGCAAAATCGGGCCTTAAAATTTCATCCAAATTAAAACATTTCAAACACATGTAGATCTTCCCTTATATAGGCCTTCGAGGCCTAAAACATACATCGGGGTGCTTTGGGACTAAATCGAGGACTTTTGAAATCTCTGGGAAAACTTAGAGAAATTTTCATGAAATAGGGTCACACGACTATGTGGACACAGGGACACGCTCATGTCCTCAGGCCGTGTAACTCTTTGTTTATGACATCAGCAAAACAAATTAATCCACACAACCAAGCCATATTCCCTTGTGATAGGCCGTGTCCTCCACACGGCCGAGACACATGGTCATGTCTCTGCCCGTGTAGCCAACACGAAGGCTATTTTCCAAGCCTCATGTTGTCCTTAATTCTCTCCCATACTTATACACATTATAGACACACCTTATAATATCAATTCAATGGTTAATCATCCTTTAGTAAAATTCTGTTAAAGCATTTACATGTTGTCATACATGTGTTTATTACCTATACTCATGTTACACGAAGTTAGACACTCCAATTCACATTCTACAATTTTCCATATTCAATCATTATCAGCTTACTACCATGCCACACATTCATTCCATGGCCACGACCACCTCGAAAGGTCTTAGAGCATTCAACATGTACATGTGTTATACTAATCATTCATAACAACCAATTATAAACACATCACAAACATTAACACATAGCAATATCTCATAATCACATGGCATTGCAACATTTCCATCATAATAGCAAAACATCAAGAACATGTTATATAATCAAAATAATCACATAATATCAAATTATTCACATATATATACTTACAAATCATGTAATATCGAAGCATTAGCATTCAAATACAATATTGCATTATTAAAATCACATGAACTTACCTCGGGTTCGAGTACAACTATATATTCAGATTTAGTCCATAATCTCATTCGTTTCCAATCTATGCCCGAATCTCATTTTCCTTGATCTATAATACCACATTTAGCTTACTAATTAGTTACATTATTCATATGGGTCCAAAAATCATACTTTACCATATTTGCATTTTGACCCCTAAACTTTCACATATTTACACTTTGGCCCCTAGGCTCGTAAAATGATTTTTATTCAATTTACTTGCATTTTAAGCCTAGCCAAATCATTTTCATAACTGTAGCAGCCACTAATTTCCACTAAATCACACTTTTATGATAAATTTTGTAACTTTTACAAAACAGTCTTTTTTGACAATTTCACTGAAAATCACTTAGTAAAAGTCATTTATTACACACTGAGCATTCATATTCTACCATTAGACATCAAAATATCAAGCATTTCATCCATGTATAAATTTTTAAACACAAACCCTAGCTCAAAATATGGGTAGAAATGAGTAGATCTTGTTACGAGGATTTCAAAAACGTAAAAATCATTAAAAACAAGGCTAGAACGGATTTACAATCGAGCTTGGAAGCTTGAAAAACCCTAGCGATGTCTTCTCCATGCAAGTTTCAGCCATGGGGTAGAATATGGACAAAAATTGGCTTTTAATTTTGTTTTTAATTCATTTTAATTACTAGATTACCAAAATGCCCCTAACTTAAAAATATTCTATTTCACCCATTTCATGTCCATTTTTGTCCAAAAAATTATCCAATGGTCTAGTTAACATTTAAGGGCCTCCAATTTAAAATTTCATAACAATTAGATAACTTTAACATGTAGAACTTAACTTTTGTACTTTTTACAATTTAGTCCTTTTGACCAACTTGAGTACCCAAACATCAAAATTTTCGAACGAATTTTTCATGAAATCATCCCATGAAATTGTAGACCATAAAAATATAATAAAATAAATTTTATTGTTTCCGGTTTTTGGTCCCAAAACCACTGTTCCGACTAGGCCCTAATTCGGGATGTTACCTAGAGCTTCTATCCTAAAGCTTTTAATTCGTCAAAGCTCTGCTGGCATTTATCAGTCCACTCAAATTTCACATCTTTTTGTAATAGACGGGTCATCGAAGAATCTATCATTGAAAAGCTTTTTACAAACCTCCGATAATAACCAGCTAGTCCCAGAAAACTTCGAACTTCAGACACATTCTTCGGTGGCTTCTAGTTAACAATGGTTGAAATTTTATTCAGGTTCACCCTGACACTTTCAGTAGATACTATATGCCCAAGAAAACTAACTTCTCGTAGCCAAAATTCACATTTACTAAATTTGGAATACAATTGTTTCTCTCGCAAAGTTTGCAACACTATTCTCAAATGTTCAGCATGTTCATTTTCATCTCAGGAGTAAACCAAAATATCACCTATAAATACCACCACAAACCTGTCTAAATATGGGCTGAAAATTCTATTAATCAGGTCCATAAACACTGTAGGTGCATTTGTCAAACTGAATGGCATAATAAGAAACTCATAATGTCCATACCTGGTTCTAAAAGTTGTCTTTGGCACATCTGAATCTTTTACACGTAGTTGATAGTAACCAAAACGAAGATCAATCTTTGAAAATACAATGGCACATTTTAACTGGTTAAACAAGTTATCAATACGAGACAATAGGTATTTGTTCTTTATTGTAACTTTGTTGAGTTGTCTGTAATCAATGCATAGCCTCAACAATCCATCTTTCTTCTTTACAAACAGAACCGACTCACCCCAAGGTGAGAAACTAGGTCGAGTAAAACCTCTGTCAATCAATTCATTCAACTATACTTTCAACTCTTTCAATTCAGTAGGAGTCATTCTATAAGGTGCTATGGATATCAATGTTGTACAAGAACAAGATCTATAGAGAATTCCACTTCTCTATCCGGTGGTAAACCAAGTAACTCTTCTGGGAATACATCAGGAAATTCTCATACAACTGGCACTGACTAAATCTTTGACTCAGATACTTTGATATCCAACACATATGCGAGATAAGCATCATAACCCTTTCTGACATATTTTCGTGCTGATATTGCTAAAATAACATTAGTTAATCCATCCAGTTTATCAAATTCAACATGAAGTAATTCACCACTCTGACATTTCAATACAATATATTTCTATTTACAATTCACCACTGCATCATATTGGGTTAACCAATCCATTCCCAAAATCGTATCAAATTCATCAAATGGTAATAACATCAAGTCAGCCTGGAAGCAATAACCTTTTACCATCAACGGATAGTTTTTACAGACTTTATCCACCATAACACACTGGCCTAGGGGGTTTGAAACTTTAACCACAAATTCATTGAATTCAACAAGTAAATTTTTAATAGACACTAAGTTTGTTCATATATGAATGTGTGGAACCAGGATCAATCAATGTAGTAATATTAGTATCAAGTAGAGAAAATGTACCGGTGATGACGTCTAGTGCAGAGGCATCTTTTCTAGCACGAATAGCATATGTTCTTATAGGTACTCGTGCCTCAGATCTAACTGTTGTATCTCTGGTAGTACCTCGACTACCAGTAACATTGCTGATGTGACGGGGTGGTCTACCCCTTGAGACAAGACTACTTGGCTTTGGAGCTGGCTCTATTTCTTTTTCAACTCATTCTAGACAATCTCTGAGAAAATGGTCAAATGAACTACATTGGTAACAAGCTCCACCTCTCAAACAACATTCCCCAAATGAAATTTGTTGCAATGTTTACAATTTGTTTTGCGATTACTGACACTACCCATACTAGTTACAGATGACAATGAGGACCTCGGCTTAGAGCATTGAGAGTCTCGTTCTTTTCTAGAATACACCGTAGAGGTAGTAACACGATCAAAATACTTTTTTATTTTCTTAGAAGTAGATGATTGTGATTTGGTCAAAATCCTTTTTCCAGAAATTCGAACCTCTCTTTCAGCTTGTTTCTTTTCTTTACTCAATTCCTCAGCTTTCTGTCTCGACCGGCTAACACCGCAAATGCCCTTATTTCGAGAATTTCGATCAATAACTTGATATCTTCATTTAAACCCTCTTCAAAGCGTTTACAGATTTCAGCCTCGATTAGAACCCATTCTTTGGCATATTTGCTCAACTGAACAAATTCTCGTTCATACTCAAATACAGTCATGTCCTCTTGCTTGAGTTCTAATTTTTTTTCTTTTTCTAATCCACAAATCTCTGACTAACATATTTCTTTCTAAATTCAGCCTAGAATAATTCTCATGTAACATTCTCTCTTGGTACAACTGAAGTTATGGTATTCCACCAATGATATGTTGTATCTTTCAGTAGTGATACTGCACATTTCAGACATTCAGCAGGTGCACAAGATAATTCATAAAAAACCCAGATGGTATTTTCCAACCAAAATTTAGCCCGTTCTGAATCATCACCTATAGTAGCCCTAAATTCTTCCACCCCATGCTTACAAATTTTTTCTACCGGAGGCTTACTTGTTCTAGTGGGTTCAGCACCTTGTGGTACCTCAGGAATCGGTTGAGGTGCAGATGGGAGAGGTCGTTGTAGAAAAGTGTTTGTTCTTAAATACTCAATAAACCATTCATTCATCAATTGAAAGAAAGCCTATTTGCCTCATCACTTCGGCCCTCAGATACGACCTTTCACTACCAGATGCAGATGTAACATTTTGAACTGAAGCTGAAGCATTGCTCCCAGCTTCCTCAAATTCAGCTTTAACTCAATTGGATGAAATTACTATATGAAAAACACTTTTAAAATGATTAGGAAACATCACACTATCACAAATTATATATTAGCTTGTATAGCTAAACACGTGTTTGATACGTTAAATTCAAGAATCGGCTCAACCATAGCTCTAATACCACTAAATGTAACATTCCTAACCAGTATCTGTCACTAAAATAGGGTTACGGAGCATTACCAAAACTCTCAGAACATTTTTTAGATAATTCATGTCAATCACTATTCATTTTCTGAGATTATTCATAACGTCCCTTAAATGGACCCCCGAGGCCCAATACGAGCATTAGAATCAAGTCGGGACTTAATCGAAAACTCTAAGAATTTTTCGCAGCATTTCAAAAATTATCTAAGTTACAAGGCTACACGCCCAGGGGATTCAAGGGGCACACCAGTGTGACACTGGGACACGCCCGTGCTGTGGGTCATGTTCGTACCCGTGTATCTCTCTAACTTGTGCACACGGTCATGTCACACGCCCGTGTGCTAGGCCGTGTGGTTCATTAAATTCTTTTGAAATTAGATTCAAGTTTCACATGGCCAAGACACACGCCCGTGTTCTAAGCCATGTAGCACACACTGTTGAGACACACGCCCGTGTCTCTGCCCGTGTGCTCAATTCTGAGCATTCTGTTTTCTCAAATTTAAGGTGCAGGCGACACACGACCTAACACACGGCCATCTACCATGCCGTGTGTCACACACAGTCTAGACATATTCTCGTACATCTGCTCGTGTGGACAAAATAATGGCATATCATCCCATGTAGACATGTTTATAATTTTACCTTGGTATATTTCATATGATAGGCATAATTTGAACAACCATTTAACATGTATCTAGCTACCATAGTACGACATTACAAGTATATTACTAGCCATTCCAATAGCTAGATTACAAACCACATATTCAAGCCATCTATGGCCATGTTAGCCCATACATGCCATTATACCAAAATGATTTTACTATATATGCCCAAAATAAGCTAGTGGATAGTGTGATGATGCTCTAATGATCTCCAACCCTCGCGAGCTTCTGAGCACTATAAATAGATAAAAATAAAATAGAGTGAGCATTACGTGCTTAGTAAGTTCGTATAATATAAATTAAACTTACGAATCTCGTTTATTAAATCTAAGTATACAATGTCATGTTTTCCATTCATTTGCCAAAATTGCCTAAACACATGCATTCAATCAAACATGTTAGTCACAAAATCTTCACATCAATCAAGTAAACATAGATGAGCTCATCATAAAATTTTCTTTCATGACATTATTCATTTCATCCCATAATTCTCTTATCATGCCAAGAATTGTGTTCGTTGTATCATTGAAATTCTGATAGATACTCAAGTGGTACACTCAAGGTGTACAATTCAATAACCTATCAATTCTTAATCAAGAGTACCTAATAGGGCATTTAATTAAAGAACATAATTTCGAGCCACATATCGTATTACATGATTACCAGTCCATGCTAAATCCTTTATGGAATGTATACTCAAAAAAGCTTATTAGGATTAACAGTCCAGGCTAAATCCTAATTGTAACATATGCTCGAGAGGGTTTACATCAGAACTACCCGTCCAGGCTAAATCCTTTCTATAATGAGATCAATAGGATTACTTGTCCAAGCTAAATCCCATCAGCAACAAATGTAGGACCTCATCCATTTCGGGAAAGCACATATATTCATTGGAATTCAATATTCAAATGAAGCTTAACCCCATTTTCACCATTTCAAACATCTATTCAATTCTTCATCATAGAAATCAAACAATTCACATCAATATAGCCCACATTCCATACAAACACAACATTCAATTTAACATATTTACATGCTTGATTAAGTTAGATAACTTACCTCGACACTGGTTCACGTATAAAATCTACTAATCTAAAACCTTCTCTTTTCCTTGATCTAAACTCGAATTTGTGTTGTCTGGATCTATATAAATAACTATAATCATCAATTTCACACATTTTCTATTCATTTGGACTCAATTTACATCCTAGGCAAAATTTACCATTTTGACCCTAACTTTTTCATAAATTGTAATTTTGTCCCTTGGTTCGGAAAATGAAATTTATGTAATTTACTCCCTAATCCAAGCCTAATCGAAATTTCAATATAGAATGTACAGCGCATATTTTCTATAAATTTCAGAATTTTTCATCCATTTTCACAACTTTACATTTTAGTCCCGAAATCTTGTTTTCATAAAAAATCACTTTGTAAAGATGTTTATCTAGCAACAACCTTTCATTTTACACCATAAATTTATAATTTTTAGCATATTCACCCATGACCTAATCTCTATACCTTGATAACTTTTCAAATTGATCCTCCAAATAGATAGATTAAGCTATCCCAGTTTCAAAAATATCAAATTACTAAAACCAGGACAATGAAACTTACCCAATCAAGCCATGAAAGTTTCTTCTCTCTCTCTCTTAAGTTTCCATGTATTTTTGGAGAAGAAGATGAGTAAAATAAGATGATATTTGGTTTTTCATCTTTTTAATTAATTTATTTATTTCAAATTCCAATTTAGTCATTGCCCTTTTTTTCTAAATTTCCATGGATGGGTCATTAAAATATCTATATACTTTTAATTAATGGTCTAACTACCATATAAGGACCTTTAGTTTTGAATTCCATAGCTATTTAATCCTTCTAGCTACTAGAATTCAATTTTTTCATTTTATGCGATTTAGTCCTTCTCGTAATTAAGCACATAATCAATAAAATTTTCTTGTCAGAATTTTCACATGACATTTCTAACATATTACGGACCATGCAATAAAATAAAAGTAAATTTTATTTTCGGATCAGATTTGTGGTCCCAAAGCCACTGTTCCTATTTCACTGAAAAATAGACTGTTACACTATGTTAATATCAAAACATGACCTAACTTAACAAGCATTATAAATCCATCAAACCAAACATAAACTTCATAGGCATATACCCATACCAAATCAACCATTTACATATTCATAAACTACCTTTACAAAAGATCCTATACATGCCATTTTTAACCTTGACCAAAATACACCAAAAACTACCAAAATGGTTGCTAGATAGTGTGATAGGTCTCCAATGAGCTTCCAACCAATCGAGCTTCCGATTGTCTATAAAACAAAAGAAAGTAACCACGTAAGCAACGGGTGCTTAGGAAGCTCATATAAACTTAAACATAAATTACCATTTTGTTATTACAATTTATAGAATAGGCATAATATCATTACTAAGACCAATAGCTTAGTAAAAGCCTATTCAAGCATCATCAAGCTCACAAGTTAGTAGGTTCATCCATAATACATATAAGTTCATTTATAACATAAATAGATTTCGTAAGATACATCATTTATTCACCAACCTTTTCATAATATATGAACTATTCCATTTTTAGTAATTACCATTTCATTTCCTTTACTTACCCATTGAACCATCTAGAATTACATTGAATACTGGTAATGCTCACACATAGTGTGCTTTCCATATAACCGTAACATTTCCTTTTCTATAATGCTTACAAGAGTTGTGAAATGGGCTTGCTCACACGAGCTGTGGGTCAGAATGCAAGCTATACGATGTAGATCACAGGAGTTGTATAGAATCTGCAGCAAATGCAGGACCGCAGCCATCGGTAGGACATTCAAGACCAACACCCAAAACATGAAGTCCCTAATGACATGTTATTCGTATCCTAAGAATTCTTAAGGTTCAAACAAAACTCGTTATCCATCAATTAATCATAGCATCGATACATGTATATTCAAATCAATTTATAACTAACACAATATAATAAATGATCTATTTAACTAACCTTAATACAATTACAATTTATACGAACTTACCTTGATAACTTTGGTTGTAGAAGTAGAATCCAAAACTAATCTGAAGCTTTAGTCTTTCCTCGATTTAAGTCTGATTGTTTTTTATCTTGATCTAAATATCAAATTTCATTCAATTAAGTACTTATAGTATTCAATTTAATCCATAATTCATATTTATGCAAAATTATAAAATTACCCTTAACATTTTAACTTTTCACATTTTAGTCCATAAGCTCATAATTTGAAATTTAACCATTTTGACCTAAATCCATGTTAACCAATTCTATTAGGGACCATAGAACAGCCCATAATTACTAACATTTCACAATTAAACCCATAGATTTTCACTTTCTACAATTTAATCCCTAATTACAATTTCACCAAAAATCATTTAACAAAACATGTTTGTTTTACAACCAAGATTAATAATCTATGAAATAACTTCAAAACCTATTCGAAAACAACCATGGTAAGTCCCTCAACCTTTAACAATTTTGCAAATTAATCCTCAGGCTTGCTAGATTAAGCTAATACGAACTTAAAAACATAAAAATCATTAAAAAAAGGGGCTTGAATTCACTTACATGCATCAAAAGGAGCTTGGTCAAATATTTCCTCAGCATAACAATGGAATTTCAGAAATGGAAAGGTGAAATTGAGAAAGATGATAGCTAATTCTCATCTTTAAGCATTTATTTATTAAATTACTATTTTGCCCTTACTAATTTAACTTATAAATTAACAAAACCTTACCTATAAAAGTCAACTAACATTAAGGATGGTATAATTACTATCTTAGTTCATTAATTTAAGATTTCAAAGCCATTTGACCTTTTTAACTAATAGAACTCAACTTTTACACCTTTTACGATTTAGTCATTTTTACTAATTAACCACTTAAACATCAAAATTTCTTAATAAAATTTTAATACGACCTTAAAGTAATCCCATAGACATTAAATAAACATTAAAATAATAATTTAATCACCAGGATTGTGGTCCCAAAACCACAGTTTTTGACACTACTAAAAACGAGTTGTTATAGCAAAACTATTACTAATATATTCCTCATCATTTATAAACATATTGTTGAATTTAGGATCAAGAAATTCTAGATGCATTAAAAGAGTCCTACTACAAACTTAATTGCATTGAGACTTAAGTTTTTCTACTTTTAAGAATCAATTTTCAAACAACTATCCTATCTTAACAGACCTAATTACTCAAAAAAATTTCTAAATTTATCGAGGAATTATTATCCTCATTAAATATCATAGACAAAAAAAAAATACTTAGCAAAGTTTGGAAATTGTTTGCCAATTGTATGTCATAGTAAAGTAAATGACAAGAAAACAAGTATTAACATACATATCTAATGCAACCTATATGCACAACACACCTCGAAACCTAAGGGATGCATTGTTCTTAATGCAAAAAAATAAAAAATAAAATTGAACAATGTTAGAGAATACATATGTACAAGTATGGAAATGCAATGACATAAAAAAAATATGAATGCATGAATTACAAATAAAAGCTCAGACAGAATGCGTGTTACTCTTAAATTGGTTTGGTAGACTTCTTGGCAGCATGTTTGTAGCCCTGCTGCCTCTCTGATTCACCATTATCTATTGGGACTACTTTTCCAACAGTCGTCTAGTAATGCTTCCGTTTACACTGACTAATAGGCACCTAGTCTTCTGAATCAGAGTCTGAGTTTATGAGTTCATCAATTAGTTGATGAACTACATGTTACTGTGCAGTCATAGATGCTTTCGATCTTGGTGTAGTGGTAGTGGTAGTGTTGGCAAGTGCAGGAGCTTGAGTCATATCATCATCTTCTTTCTTAGATTCAACATGGATAGATTCACTTTTCTTTACTAGTATTTCTTATTTGGTGGTCTGCTTCTCTGTAGTAGGTTCTTAACCCTTATTATCATCCTCCTCAGGCTCCAGCAACAACTCCTTAGGAAAAGTAAGGAATGCAGGCATCGGACGAGTAAAGTTCTTTTGAAGAGACTTCTTAATAGCTTTGTCCCTACGTCTAACATAACTTCAAAATATGGCCACTTCCTCTTTAGCCTTCCAAGATCAATGGCCATCATTTGTTTTTGCTTTTCCAGTTTCTAAAATTGTTACTGCAAGGCCTCTGGGGACTCGAGCACCTTCTACTCACATGTAGTCTTAGAATTTGATGGAGCAGCATCAATGGGCCTGGGTGTAACACCCCGTACCCGAGACCGTTGCCGGAGTTGGACACGAGGGGTTAACAGACTTAATTCCCTTATTTTTACAGTCCATTTTAAAAATTTCCAGACTAGCTGGCTAACTGCGTCACGGTAACCTTAAAAATCATATCTTGAGTTCCAAAACTCGAAAATCAGTTTCATAAATTTTCCCTGAAACTAGACTCATATCCATCTACAAATTTTTTTTTGTAGAATTTTTGGTTGGGCCAATTAGTACAGTTTATTAGTTAAAGTCTCCCCTGTTTCAGGGTTCGACTGCTCTGCCCTTTATGCAATACGACTTATATATCTCCCTGTACAGGGCTTCAATACTTATGCCGTTTGTTTCTAAAGAAACTAAACTCGAAAAGGAATCTATACATATATGGCATGAAGTCTAACTATCTCTAGTTAATTTATAATGAATTTCCTAAGTTCGAACAGAGAATCCAGAAACCGCTCTGGCCCTGTTTCACAAAAACTTTAAAATCTCATAAAAAACTGTTCATATGATCGTTTCATTACTTCCCTATGAAAACAGATTCATCAAGGTTCAATTACATAATTTATTCACTATTTAATTCCATTCTTACTATTTTTAGTGATTTTTCAAATCCACACCACTGCTGCTGTCAGCATCTGTTTTTAAGGTAAACCATACTTATTTCATGGTTTTCCATGAATCAACTAGAGTTTGTCATACATAGCATCAAAATAATCATAATTAACCATTCCCAATGGCTAATCGTTACCAAACATTTCCATACCTCTCAATGAACAACATACAAGACGATTATAATGCTATGCTCAAAGTGTATATAAGCCATTTTCGCATGGCTATCCAAATTTATACAAAACCAAAGGGTACATGACCAACAACAAGAAGAGTAGTCCTATACATGCCATTTTCAGAGTTCAACCAAAATTGTACCAAAAGGGCTTCGATAGTGTGGACGACTTCGACTTCGGCAATCCCGAGTCCGATACCTGACGAACCAAAATCTATAAAACAGAGATTCAAAGAACGGAGTAAGCATTTAATGCTTAGTAAGTTTTGAGCAATAAAATTAGGCACAACTGAAGTATAGCATTCATATAACTAAACGGATAACTTCATATACACATATTCTCAAAAATCAGTCCTACTTCACATTTCCAACCCTTATATTCATACATAAGGGATCAACTTAACCAAAGGCCCGAAAGCTCACTAATCGACTGAGCGGATAATATTTAAACGAAATCACTACTCCAATGCATATACGAAACGTACCTTATCATTGGGATTTTACGAGCGTATTAATTGAAATTATTACAGCAAGGTCGCTCATTCCCAAACCAAGTACCTTCGGGGTTTAGCCGGATATAGCTACTCGCTCAAATGCCTTCGGGACTTAGCCCGGTTATAGTAACTCACACAATTGCCTTCGGGACTTAGCCCGGTTATATAACTCGTACAATTGCCTTCGGGACTTGGCCCGATTATAGTAACTCGCACAAATGCCTTTGGGACTTAGCCCGGATATAGTAACTCGCACAAATGCCTTCGGGCTTAGCCCGGTTATCAATCCGAATATCCATGCACATATCAATAAATCATGACACATCAATATTTCACTTTCGTAACTAGAATTCAAACACAAGTCAATTATCAAGCATTATCATTCTCAGCTCAAAAGCTACATACAAAGGGCATGATTTTGATTTGCTTATAACATAATCTAATCGAATCATAATCTAAGTTTCATTACTCGAAAACTTACCTCGGATGTGGTCGAACGATTTCGGCGGCTATTCGATCACTTTTTCCTTTCCCTTATCCGACTTTGATCCTCTAAGCTCTTGAGCTTAATAAACAAATAAATTTATTCAATTACTTATCCAACTTTACTATATACAAATATCTATTTATTTAGATTCATTTTGAACTAATATTAGGCAACCAATCATATATTCTCCCCATGGCGATATTCAAACATGGTAGCCAAAGAATCACAATTATCGAATGTTTAACTATGATCGGACATATGATATTACCCGTATGTCTTAAGCTAATTTCCGAACCTATTGCCTCAATTTGTGTACATATCAAATATAGTAATCCTTACTTGAACTATTAACCAACCTTATCAATGAACAATTATACTTAAAATACCATATATATATATTCATAAGTGCATAGATACTATGTTACAAACAATTATTTCCTTGCTTAGCAGCCGAACCAATATACACATTACTCTATATCTACCCGTCACGTTTACTCTACTTAAACCGAATAAACTTGCACATAAGGTCCTTGGCCGAACCTCACTAAAAACAAGTCAACCAAAATCTTAGTATTCATCTTGTGTATAACCTTATTTACCTTCCAAAAATCACAAAAACATCAAACTCTTAATGTTTATGTACAAGGCCGAATCTTAACATGATCCAACCTCCAACTCATTCATTTCAATCACTCACACGGCAATTGTTCAATTCTTTAGACAAATCTATGTTTGGCCATTGTACTCATGAGCATTAAAATTTATAATTTGACTACTTAAACCCTTCTCTTCAACAATTCTTCATAAAACGGAAATATTATAACCCAATCTCATCCTTTAATAACTAAAACCCAAGGCTCAAGCCATCACCAAGATTTCAAAATTTTTGCCATGGGTTGTGTAAGAAATTAGCTAATTAACTAGAAACAAGTTTAAAATTTAAGAATCTAACACAACATACTAACCTCCCTTTAAGCTCAAGGTGACCGAAACCTCTCTTCTTCCTTTCTTCAATTCGGCCAAGAAGAACCAAAGAATGAAGCTCTTTTTTTTTTCTTCTTTCAATTCACGGCAATGAAGGGGGCAACCACACACATTTTTTTTTTGTTTCTCCTCCTACTAACACTAATATTTTATTGCCCATGTTCTTTATTTTATTATTCCTAACATAAGTATTAACATAACATGTTTATGACATGTTTTGCCCATAACATTTTGTCCACCCTCCTTGTCATGGCCAGCCACTTACTAATTAAGGGGGAAATTGACATGCAAGTCCACCCTTTTGATCTCATGCACTAATAGATCCTTATAGATCGACCTATCACATTTCAAAAGTGTCACACATAAGTCCTATTAGCTAAATTCACATGCAATTGACTAAATCAAAGCTTAAAACTTTCACACATTCATATTCACATATTTTAGACAATAATCATTATATTCAAATAATTTGGTGACTCGGTTTAGCGGTCCCGAAACTGCTTTCCGACTAGGGTCACTTTAGGGCTGTCACACTGGGTGGAGAAGATGCCAAAGAGAGATGTGAATACTGTGGTAGTCACTCGCCAGAAAATTTTAAAGTAATTTGTTTAGTAATGGCACCTTTGTTAGGGGTTTGTTCTTTATTGACTTTAAGAACTTTAACCTTCTGATAAAGTGCAATTATAAATGACGGAAAGTTCAAAGCACTGGTATTTTTTAGGGCACAACGAATAGACTTATCAAAAGATAATGTTCCCAACATTTATCTTTCATCCCACATAATCGAGTGAAAAAGAAGTAAATGTTCCTTCGAGATTGTAGAATTGTGGATAGATGGAATGAGATGATTTTTCAAGAAATGATACCAAACACTATAGTGGGGCTTCAAAGTTACCCTATCAGTGGTGTAATAATCATTCGTTGAGACTGTCCACTTGGTGCCCTCCATACAGACATCAGTGAGCATGTGATTTAGTTTTTTTACTATCATGGTCTTGAGGAAATCAACGTGTTCATCTAGACCATTAGACAACCCGTATTGTGCATTTATCAACTCTGTATCAAATAGTACTGAGGCATTGATAAACCATAATTATACATATTTTTACCTCATGCTTAGCATATTTTTGGATGAAATATCCTTAGATTTGGTGAATTCAATGCCCCTAACCCTTTAATTTCATGTTTTATACTTAGGTGAGCATAGGAGAGTAAAAAGAGCGAGAAACGGGCCGAAAACGGAGAAAATGGGCCAACATGAGAAATCAACACGCCCTGGACTTCCTCACATGGGTAAGCCACACGGCCGTGTCCATTTGGCAGAATTGAAGCACGACTTACACGGGTAGACCACACGCTCGTTCCTATGTAATAGCCTTGAACACGAATTGAAGAAATCGCACACGAGCGTGTCACACGGGCATGTCCTTGTCGGGCCCAAATTTAGTTCATTTGGAAAAGGCCACTCTTGAGAGCTTTTAGGCATTCTAAAGCCTATTTAAACACCTGAGGAGGCACTTAGAAGAGACACACAGAGTAGGAGGTAGGGAATTACTCGTAGAAAGCTGATTGATCCATCTCAAAAGCCAGATTCACCTTCAAGATTGAAGATCTCCCTTCAATTTCCTTCAAAAGTTCTTCGGTTTTCTTTATGTTTTGTTATCGTTATTCTTTTGAGATGTTTTCTTTCATAAATATGAACTAAACCCCCTAAATACCTATGGGGAATGAAACCTAAGATGGATCTTGTATTATATGAATTGTATGATAAATATTTGACTTGTTCTTAATTACGAATTCTTAATTCTTGCTTTAACATTCCAGGATATTGATTCAAGTATTGATGTGCTTATTCAGAGGAGCAAAAGTCCCTGTCTAAGAGCAGATCTAACATAATTAAGCGGAGTTGATTGTACGCCTAGAGATAGGGTGACAAGATTTTGCAGGATTAAGGTCAAACCTAATAAGGGAATCCATAGATCGAGTTAATGCAGCACTAGGAAGTTAATTAGAAAGAGATTTCAATTAATCAACCTAGGGTTAGACGTTGTTAGTCTCGAGAGAGATAATAATATAAATTATGGATTTCTATCAAGTCAAGTGAATAAATCATCTGATTCAGAGTCAATAACAAGTGAAGTCTAGGTGGATTTTTCCCTTAGGTATTGTCCAAATCATTCAGTTTTCCCAAAATTTATTTCCCCAATTTACTTCCTACGCATTCTTAGTTTAGTAATTACTTTAGATAAAACAAACCCCTTATTTTTAGGCTAGATAATAAAAAGAATGTTAATACTAGTACTTTTAGTTCCTTGGGGTTCGACATATGGTCATGCCATAAGCTATACTACTGTTCGACAAGGTACGGTTGCCTTTGTCATGATAATAGTTAGTTTTCAAGAACGAACATTCATAAATTATAAAACTTATTATACGTATCACATCACACGATCAAGTTTTTGGCGCCGTTGCCGGGGAACTAAGATATCAGGAACACACGATTTTTATTACTTTAGCCATTTTATTTTTATTGCTATTTAAATTTTTATTTTCTTTTCTAATTTTTCATTTATTTGCTTCTGGCAGGTTTTTATAGTGCATGACTAGAAGAAACCCATCGGGACCATTACTTTTTGATAGTGAGATCGATCGCACATCTTGTAGAAACCAAAGAGAAATAATGCGAAGCCTAAGATACACAGAGGAAGAGCAAGAGGACGACATTCACACCACAACCGAGGAGATGGTTGAAAATCAGGAAAATGAGCTACCTTCTGCGATTACTGTTGACCCAGTAAATCAGAATCCTGTTCCACGCACTATGTATGATTATGCTAAACCTACTTTAACAGGAACTTAGTCAAGTATAGTTAGGCCTACTATTGCTTCAAATAATTTTGAACTGAAACATAACACAATTCAAATGATCCAACAGTTTGTTCAGTTTGATTTGCAGGACAAGGACCCAAACGCTCATTTGGCAAATTTCTTAAAATTTTGCGACACTTTTAAAATCAATGGCGTTTTCGATGATGCCATTCGCCTTCGGTTGTTTCCTTTTTCATTGAAGAACAAACCAAAACAGTGGTTGAACTCGTTACCATGAGGGTGAATCACTACTTGGGAACAAATGACCGAAAATTTTTACTTAAATATTTTTCGCCCGGCTAAAATGGCTAAATTGAGGAGTGATATCTCTTCTTTTGTGTAGATGGATCTAGAGACAATCTATGATGCATGAGAGAGATACAAGGACCTCTTGAGAAAATGCCCTCACCATGGGCTGCCCCTATGGTTGCAAGTTCAAACATTTCACAATGGCCTGAATCTTTCGACTAGACAAATGATTGACGCAGCTGCTAGTGGGACTATCAATAACAAAGCACTTGAAGTGTCTTACAAATTTATTAAAGAGATGTCACTGAATAACTATCAGTGGCAAGTCATGAGAACAAAACTGATGAAAATAGCCGATGTTTTCAACCTCGATGCTGTTACTATGCTATCTAACTAGGTAGAACTCTTAAATAAAAAGATTGAAAATTTATATGGTTCTACTCAGGTACATCCAGTGATGAGGTGCGATTCAAATGGAGGAGGAGCATACACAGAATATCAACCCTTCAACCCTAGCACCGAGGAGGAACAAGTTCAATATATAGGTAATAATTCTAAATCTCAAAATAACCCATATAGTAACACATATAATGCAGGTTGGAGGAACCATCCCAACTTCTCGTAGGGTGGTCAAGGGAATCAAAGGCCACAACATCCTCTGGGTTTTCAACAACCACTTTACCAATAGGAAAAGAAGTCGAACCTTGAGGAGATGCTAACAATGTTTATCTCGGTGTTGGAAACTCACTTTCAGAATACCGAATCAACACTTAAGAATCAACAAGTGTCGATCCAAGGGCTTGAAACTCAAATAGGCCAACTCTCCAAATTGATTTCTGAACGACCACAAGGTAACTTACCGGGTAACACTGAATCTAACCCAAGGGAACAACTCAATGCAATTACCATTCAAGATGAGGAAGGGTCAGTCGAACCTGAACTAGAACCGAGGCAAGGAATTGTGGTAACTAAAAGCAAAGGTGAGGTAGACCACAGTAAACAAACACCGGTAAGTAAATAGTACAAACCTCATGTGCCATACCCCAATATGACAAGGAAAAACCGCACAGACGAACAATTCGGTAAATTCCTTAAATTATTAAAAAAATTACATATCAACTTACCGTTTATTGAAACTCTTTCGCAGATGCCAAACGCAACCAAATTCTTAAAGGAGCTTTTAACAAATAAGCGGAAGTTGGATGAGGCATCACATGTGGAGTTAAATGCATTTTGCTCAGCCATACTACAGAATAAGCTGGCCAACAAATTAAAAGACCCAGGGAGTTTTACGATTCCTTGTGTTATTGGTAGCTTAGATGTTTAAACAACTAGGTCTTGGGAAACCCAAACAAACTAGGATGAGCATTCAGTTAGTAGACAAAACAATCAGATTTCCTAGGGGTATTATTGAAGATGTACTCGTTAAAATTGACAAATTCATATTCCCAATTGATTTTGTTGTTCTAGACATCGAAAAGGATAGTGACATGCCTTTAATTTTAGGAAGGCCCTTTTTAGTAACTGCTAGAACTATAATTGATGTTAGTACAGGTGAACTCACACTCCGTGTATGTGAGGAAACAATCACTCTTCAAGCTCGAAATTCTACTAATGCTATCATGTGGTGCAACCTTCCTTGTAGGAAATACGTTTGAAAAGCATACATGAGCCTTATTCAAATAACAAAAAAGAACCTATCTATGAAGGACGAAGGCTATAAGTCGAGGAATTAGATAAATGGCAGACATAGAAACTGAGAGCACACGATAGACCAAAACCACGCTATGACAAGCTCAATATTTTACCAAAACAACTTAAGGTTGGAGACAAAGTACTATTAGATGCAGCAAACCCTCGGATTGCCACCTCTGAATCTAATGGAGAAATCTCTCTTACGGTACTTAGCATTTTCCTATACGGTACAGTAGAGGCAATTCATCCTAAATTCGAAGGATTTGTGACATCTAATGAAACTTTATCTCCAACCTTAAGTTGATTTTGTGAAGCATTGAGCATGTTCTGATGTAGTTTTGGTTCATCGTGTTTCCTCGGTTTAAATGTAAGCAATTCATCTAACTCTTCGATTTGTAACATTTGTTCTTCATGTGTAGATCCTTTGTTGTGGATTGAACATGGCTCGTATGAGTCCTTTGAACTTATTTCCTGCAAAATAGGTTGCCCGTATGATCAATCTTAATTCATCCCAAATCCTACAGATTCTGAGGGAGAAACAACTGTACGCCAGGTCCAGTAAGTGCGAATTTTGGTTACAGGAGGTAACATTTCTAGGACATGTGGTATCTGCTAAAAGGATTAGGGTTGACCCTCAGAAAATTAAGGCTATTTTGGATTGGAAGTCGCCTATGACGGTATTTGAGAATTGAAGTTTTCTAGGTCTGGCAGGGTATTACAGGCGGTCTATTGAGGGGTTTTAATTGATTGCTGCACCTCTAACAAAGTTGTTGCGCAAGGGTGTGTCGTTTAACTGGACTGATGCTCAGCAAGAGAGTTTTGAGAAACTTAAGAAAGCCCTAACTGAGGCCTCTGTCTTGATATAGCCAGAGTCTGGGAAAGAATTCACTGTCTACAATGATGCATCACATGTTGGTTTGGGTTATTTGCTGATGAAAGAAGGTAAGGAGGTGGCATGTGCCTCTCGTTAGCCTAGAACTCATGAGGCGAATTATCCAACGCATGACCTGGAATTGGCCGTGGTGGTATTCGTACTGAAAATTTGGAGGCATTACCTGGACGGTGAAAAGTGTACCATTTACACAGATCACAAAAGCCTCAAGTATCTTCTCACTCAGAAGGAGTTAAATCTTAGGCAGTATAGATGGATCGAGCTGCTTAAAGACTATGACTGTTCGATTGAATACCATCCTGGTAAAGCCAATGTGGTGGCTGACGCACTGAGCCATAGGGCTATGACGGATCTAAGCGCAATGCTTGCTCGTCTTAGCTTATTTGATGATGATAGTCTGTTGGCTGAATTATAGGTTAGACTGACGTGGATTGAGCAGATTAAGCGTAAACAGTTTTAAGATGGGTCACTGGGTCCTCATTTTTGTCAAATAGAGAGTAAGGAAACTTTAGATTTTAGACTAAATAGCGAAGGGGTATTGTGTTTCCATGGGAGAGTCTGTGTACTGAGGGATACTAATTTGAGGCAGTCTATACTATGAGAAGTGCATAGTAGTCCTTATGCTATGCATCCCGATGGGAATAAGATGTAATGAGACCTTCGGGGTTATATTGGTGGCTAGGTCTTAAGCATAAAGTTATCGATTTTGTGAGTAAATGTTTGACTTGCCAGCAGGTTAAGGCTAACCATCAGTTACCTTCTGAATTGTTTCAGCCAATTAAGATTCCACTTTGGAAGTGGGAGAGAGTAACTATGGATTTTGCTAGTGGGCTACCCTTAACGCCTACTACGAATAATTCGGTATGGGTCATCGTGGATCGATTTACCAAGTCTGCCCATTTCATACCAATCCGTACCGATTACTCGTTGTAGAAGCTGCCTAAGCTGTATGTGTCAGAGATAGTGAGACTGCATGGGGTACTGGCTGCATGAAGCATTGGGTACAAGGTTAGATTTTAGTACTACGTTCCATCCTCAGATAGATGGTCAGTCAGAGAGGGTTTTTCAGATACTAGAGGACATATTAAGGAGTTGTGTGATTGAGTTTTGGGTCAGTTGGAAGGAGTCCTTACCGTTAGTGGAGTTTGCATATAATAGTAGCTATCAGTCTAGCATACAGATGGAACCTTACGAGGCATTATACGGTCGTAGGTGTCGTACACCTTCATGTTGGACGGAGTTGGGTGAGCAGCATGTTCTGGGTCTTGGGTTGGTTTCTGATACCAAGGCTCAAGTTAGACTAGTTCAGGATCGTCTAAAGGAAGCATCAGACAGACAGAAGTCGTATATGGATCTGAAATGCAAGGAGATTGAGTATTCTATGGGGGACTTAGTATTTTTCAAGGTTTCACCATGGAGAATGATGCTGAGGTTTGGGTGAAAAGGCAAGCTAAGCCCTAGGTTCATTGGGCCTTACCGCATACTAAAACGTGTGGGACCAGTTGCCTATCAGCTTGAGTTACCTCCAGAGTTAGACCGGATTCATAATGTGTTCCATGTCTCTATGTTGAGGTGCTATCGCTTTGACCCCACGTATGTCATTTCAACAGAGGAGATTGAGGTTAGGCAGGATCTAACTTTCAAGGAGGAACCGATTTAGATTTTAGAGCATGATGTAAAAGTGTTAAGGAAGAATTCTATTCCACTGGTTAAGGTACTTTGGTGTAATCACAGCTCAAAAGAGGCCACAGAAGAACCCAAGGAGGCAATGCGACAACAATACCCTCATCTGTTTTGACCAGGTAAATTTCGAGGCCAAAATTTTCTTTAAGGGGGTAGAGTTGTAACGCCTCAATTTTTTTTAAGTAATTATATTTATATTATTGTGTAACACAAGTGTGTATCTGTTTTAGTGGTTAAGTGTTCTGGAAAGTGTTGGAGAAATCCTGAGTTCAAGTCTTGGGTTGTGCAAAATTTTGTTTTCCTTAAATAAACCCTTACCTCTAGTTAGTAGGCTTTTAAATTATTTTGGGTAAAGCATGTCAATAAAAGGCCTGCTAGTCTAGGGGATAGAGGCATGTGGAGTGTTCTAGGGGGTCTAAGGTTCAAGGCTTGGTAATGCAAGGGGAGTATTTTATTTTGCTACTGATGCTAGGGAGGTGTTGTAGTTTGACTGAAGTTGAGTGCTTGAGGAGTGTGGGGATTTGAGGCCGAATTCTAGGTACTTGCTGGAGAAAATTTTGGCTGGTTGGGATATGTATAGGTGGATATGGTTGAGTAATTTTAGGAGTGATATGGGAGAGAAATTAGGAGATTTTGAAGGGAGTGGAGGGGGTGTGCCGAATGGGAAGTCCTCTTTGCATTTCTTATTTTGTGCAATTCACTAGGGGGTTTTTACATGCTTCTAGTTCTTTTCTCTCCTGGGACTAATATTGCATTTTTTGGGGCATTCTCTTGCTTTTGGTGATTATTTCCTCTCTTTCCCGTCCGAGCATTGCATTCAGATTTCTCGTGTGTTTGTTTTTTACTGTTGACGAATAGGCACCTTCCTTGTTTTTCCCAATCTATTTCCATTTGATTGATAACTTCTTCTTTTTCTCTCTATAAAGCATTGTCAAATACTCTCCGCTCCTTTCGTTCTCACTATTCTTTTCCCTTCTCACTTTGCTATCTTGGTCGAACACCTCCATCTCACCCTTTCTATCTTTCTTTCGAATTTGGTAAGTGATCACTGATCTGTTGGGTTAAGGCGCATGGCTCTTTCTTCCTCTTCCTTAATTGTCTTTATTGGCCGAATATTGGTAGGTGAACCTCTATCTCACTCCCTTATTTTCCCCTTCTGGTTCTCCCTTTTCTGAATATCATTACTTTCTTTCTTTCCCCTCATATCAATTACCCCATTTCCTTTGTTACTCTTACAGATTAATCCTTATTCTCATTCTTGTACGATACATCACGGGCCTACAATCTTCTCCGTCGTTGTTGGTAAGTGGAAGCAGTCAAGATGGTATTATACTTCAAACATGACTCTAATAGAAGGGGGTGACTTTTGTGTAGGTGGTGGTCGAAGTTGATTGGCACTTTTCCTGAGAGTGAAGGGTGCAATTACTATTGATTTGGGGTAAGAAGATGGTGATCGTTTTGGAACTCCATTAGTTTTCCACTGATACATGAGTTAAGTAACTGATTAGGTTTCATACTAATTTTTCTTCAGGTATAAAAAGTGTTCAGAGCACGGATTAACTTCAAATCGCATACGGTGTGTAATCACACTATTATAAACGCAAATCGGCAAAAGCCAGAATAGGTGATCATTGACCCTACATGAGCATGTGCTCGCTCGTGTGGTAATCCGAATGCGTAATTGTGGGCGTTTGATCGTAAAGGCTACCATGAGCGATTTTATGGACTTAGGTTATTTTAGGCCACGTTGGGCTGAGATGGGCCGTGTGGACCCCACAGGCTCATGGGCCCCACACGGGTGAACCACACAGACGTGTCGGGATTATTGGGTCGAGCTGGGTAGTTCACACAGCCAAGGTCACTCTTGGGCTTAGTGGGCCACACGGGCTTGTGGGCCCACATCGGCCCGCATTATGGCCTTGAGTCCATTTTCACTGTTTGACTGTTATGGTTGCACGAGCCACCAGAGATGACTGTGGACCTACTGTTGGGTCGATAAGTATACCTAGACCCCAATCTGATGAATTGACTAATTTGCACCTATGAGGTAAAATGACTGATATGCCCTATGATATGTATGACTGTATTGAGCATGCCATTTTGTATATGTTTCATACATGCATGATATTATGATATGTTGCATGGGGATGGATTATTATGATTGGAGAAAGTGTACTATTCTGGCAGCTCTACTGCAATTTCTGTTTAGTGCCGCCACCGGCGCTATTTTTGATGTGTAGGGATGGGTGGGTTGATTTTATCCCCACATGGTGTGTAGGGTTGGACGGAGTGGTGTGTAGAGGCTGGTGGGGTAGGATTTCTGATTTCATTTTTGTACTATGACCGCTACTGATTAGGGCTAAGGCCCACACTGATTCTGATACTGTAATGGGCTAAGACCCTAACTAAAATTAAACTGTTATTGAGACGGGCTTAGGCCCAGACTGTAAATTCCTTTTGTATGTCTATCTGTTGTTAAGGGATTACACACTGAGTTTTCATAAACTCATCCTTTTGCTTTCTATGCAGGTAATCCTTAGGCGGATCGGTGTCGCGAGGGACTCATAGATGGCCATACAACAGAATTTGCTTCCATTTTTTATATTTAATTTATAAGTAATTTAATTTGGGTATTTGTTTTGTAATAAGGCCTCTTTAAATATTTATTTTTAATTTTGGGATTTATTTACCTTAATTCATATATGTTAGTTGTAAGCCGTGGATTTTCAGTAAAAAAAAAAGATAAATGTTTTTCAAACCATCATGATTACGCAACATATTTCAAAAGCTTTTGCAACAAACAATGTTTTAAAGTGTAATAACAACCTAATAAAATTTACATTTTGCTTAAATGACTTAAGTTTTGACAATGAACAAGATATCCTAAATTTTGTTGAGATCACAAAGAGCTTTTATATGGATAGAATTTTCCGACGAAATTATGTTTTTTGAAAAACACTCCAATTTGACATCGCAGATTCGGCCATAACGTCTAGGCCAGGTTTGGGGTGTTATAGCCATTTTTGATAGCTTGATGATTTTTGTGTTTGGTGGTGAAAAGTAAATATATGTTGTTAGATTGTCAAGTTTAATTAAGTGACTTTTGATAAAAATGTCTATTTAGGACTAAATTGTGAATTTTGTAAATTGAGGGGTTAAAATGTGAAATAAATGAAACATATGGGCTTATAAGGACTTGGGATAAATTCGGCCTAACATGGATGTATTCAAATTTTGAATATTTTGTGTTTGTGAAATAGGGACTAAATTGTTAAAATGTGAAATACTAGGGGCAAAAGTGTAATTTGCCCATTTATGTGTTTTTGGATGAATTTCATTGAATATTTGATTAAATAAGTTTAATTTATATTAATTTAGATCAAGAAAAGAGAAAGGGAAATCTAAAGTTGTTGAATAGTTGACCCGGTCTATTCGTCTTCGTACGAGGTAAGTTCATAAGTAAATATATGTCATTAAATTTGGTTGTATATATTATATTTGTGCTGAATTGAACTATTTCTTGTATATATATGTTCAAGTTAAATTTGTTTAAGTATGGAGAAGTATTTATAAGCCTGAATCAATCGAGTTACGACACCTGACAGTCCTGTACGAACCTTAGGAATAGTTCGGATACATATGTCATGAAATAAGATTCTGATTTGTGATTTCGTGTAAGACCACGCCTGGGACGTTGGCATCAATTTGTGATTTACGTGTAAGACCCTGTTTGGGACAATGGCATCGTTATTGAATTACATGTAAGACCACGTCTGAGACGTTAGTGTTGTACGAGCTTTTCGAATATCTAAGTATCCTTATTAATTCCGAATGGTTCAACGGGCAATATCAAGTTAAGATCAAATGTGAAATTAAGCTAAAAAGTCAGGTATTTACTAAGTTAAATAATTGAATAGTAAGGTAAGTTTATACTTATATGAATATATGAAATGTGTATTTTGAAAGTGAGAGTTAAATATGCTTAGAATTATATGTGTATTCGGCCAAGTGGAAAAATAATGTTGAAATATATGTATGGATATTTGAAGTTGCAAGCTTGATAATTGTATTTGTGGTTATGGTTACTATGATTACGTTTAATTAAATTGAATTATGATTGTCATTGAAATGATTTATTTGCTTATGACTTACCTATTCAAGCTTACTCTGTGTGTGTATGTTCTTTGTTTTTATAGATTTTGGAAGCTAGTTATGAGCTCGAGGATCGTCAGAGAAATCCGTCACACTATCAATCACTGTCGTGATATTTTATAAGTTTGAACGTAAACCTATGGCATGTATATGCTACTTATTATGTTTGGTTTTGAAGTTTGTATATATTAAAGCCATGCAAAAATGGATAGAAATGATGTCTAAGCTTAGGTGATTTTGGTTATGATATATATATGTGAAGTGTTTGGTGTGATTTGCAATTGTGGTTTGATATATTAGATGAGTAATATGTATGTTATATGTGTGTGATGTGTTTCGAAAATGTTTCAGGTTTAAAGTAATGTTTCGTAAAGCTCATGATTGTTTATTTGGTAAATTTGATATATGTGCTTGATGAATTATGGAAATTGACATATAAGTTGATTTGGTAATGTTTACGTTATATGTTCATGTAATTAATTTGGTTATTTGCGAGTCAAATGGTAGGTTGTTCAATGTAAGAGTATAATCGCTAAACTTTTAAAAGGTATATGGCTTATGATTAGTTCATTTTGGTAAGCTTAGTATATAGATGATGGATGTGTTTTGGTTGTGGTTTGTTAATGATGTTAATGATGGTGATATTCGGTCATGTATTAACTTAATTTGTAAATATGATTAATATTATCATTTGTGTGATGGATGAATTTAGCTTGATTAAATCATGTGGTTAAGTGTTTAGTTATATATATATTAATAATAAATTTAATTGTATTTGCTATGTGAGAACTATACAATGCTATAAGTATTCGATTATTAGATATGGTTATTTTGAGTTGGTTTGTAATGGTATGATTGCATTGATGAATTGGTTTGGAAATGGTGGAAAATATGTACATGAATATTCGGCTAGGGTTTTAGGTTCATAATGATAAATATGTAATATAGGTATTTGGTATGTATATATTTTATACTAGTGATGTCGTATGCATTGGTTATTATTTTTTTATGATTTGTAATGGTAAAAATAAATTTGAATCACTTTGTGTGTAACACCCTAAATTTGGGCCTAGAAGTTTTGGGCCTTGAGCATGGGAGCTGTTGAAGGCAGCTTATAATATTCTGTTGTGCGTGAAAATTTCATAGTTGAAGGCTTGTTTTAGTGGTTAAGTGTGCTGAGAAGTGTTGGAGAAGTCCTGGGTTCAAACCTGGACTTTAGCAAAAAGTTTGGTTTAAGGTGAATCAAACCCTGGGTGTAGTAGGTAGGCCTTAAGAATATTTTTGGAGAAATTGTGACACAAAAAGCCTTGTGGCTTAGTTGCAAGTAGCGTATGGAGCATTTAAGGGGAGGCATGGGTTCGAATCCCATGGCAAGCAAAGAGCATTTATTTTGCTAACAGGGGGTGGCAAGATCAGAGAGGTGGGGTCATGGGCGGCACCATTTAAGAACAGAGTACCTGAACAGCTTACTAGTCTGACGGATGGGGATAGAATGGGCAAGGAGTGATGAACAAGAAGGAAAGAGTCTGATCAAGGTGTAGAATCTTCCTTACTGGCATTCAACCCACTACGCGGTAGTTCAGGCCAAGGTAATCAGTCTCAGGGAGTGAAATCAACCTTTTTAGCAAGGGTCTTTCATAATTCAAAAAATGATAATTTAATCATTAACTTCTGGTGAGGATGAGTAATCTTATGAAATCAGACTGTTGCTGTTAGCTCTGGAAAATTCTTCTTCCTTAACCTAAGAGTGGATGATAATTTAAACTCTGATGATGGAGGGATCCCACATCGGGAAGCTAACATAAGAGTGGATGCGAAGCTGGCTTCAAATAGAAAGAACCATGAGGAGAGTAAAGGTACCCTTCTTGGCTGATCCCTTTCGCTTTGTGGCGTGCTCCGTTGGGTTTGGCGCCGGCTAAGAGTGCTCGGAGCGTGGATTAACTCCAGTCTCCAATCAGGTGTGTATTTCTCACTACTCTAGCTGTAGGATGGCTACTTCGGGCCGCGATGGGCCGAAAGGGGCCATGTGGGCCCAATGGGCCTACGGGCCCAATTGGATAAGTTATATGATTGTGTAGTAAATATTGGACTAGGCTAGGTAAATCTCATATCTGTGGCTAGATTTGGGCTAAAAGGGCCACACGAGCGTGTGGGCCCATTTGGGCCGAGAAGGGCTTTAGGCCCATTCGTATTGTTATCCCTGTTTAGAATACTTTAGTTTACCAAATTACTGAAATACCCCCAGTTGTAAAATTACCGAAGTACCCTCGGTTTATAAAATTACCCAAATATCCTCGATTTGTAAAATTATCGAAATACCCTCAGTTTGCAAAATTACTAAAATACCCTCGACATGTAAAATTATCAAAGTACCCTCGAATTACAAAAATTACTGTTTGACCCTCGATTTATAGAATTACTGTTTTACCCTCGATTTATAAAACAATCATTTTACCCTCGATTTACAAAATTACCGTTTTACCCTCGATTTATAGAATTATTGTTTTACCCTCGATTTATAGAATTACCATTTTACCCTCGATTTACAAAATTACTACTTTACCCTCGATTTACAAAATTACCGTTTTACCCTTGATTGACAGAATTACTGTTTTACTCTCGATTTATAAAATTACTATTTTACCCTCGATTTACAAAATTATTGTTTTACCCTCGATTTACAGAATTACCATTTTACCCTCGATTTATAAAATTACCATTTTACCCCTAGGGTGTTAAATGGTTGTTTTGCCCTTGTGGGCAAGTGACTGACTTGGACTGTGTGGTTGACGGATTTGATTGTGAATATATGTTGGTGATATGAATGACTTGACTGTGACTGTTTGATTCATGTATGGGCATGATATTTTGATTTTGTATGTTGTATGCCATGACATGTATATCTGTTGCATGGGACACAGGTTTATATTGATGGAGGAAGCGTTCTGGCAGCCTCGCTGCAATCTGGTGGCCTCGCCACAATATCTGTATCTGGTGACTTCGTCACAATATCTGGCAGCCTCGCTGCAATTTCTGTGGTGTGTAGCGGTTGGGTGGGTCGAGTAGTCTCCCCACATGGTGTAAGGTTAGTACAGGGGTGTATACGGCTGGATTGGGTTGGGATTGCATTCACATTCTGATTTTGATTCTGTTACCTGATACTAATTCTGATTCTGATTCTGTCACCTGATTCTGATTCTGATTCTAGTTCTGATAATGTTTCTTATTCTGTAATGGGCTAAGGCCCATCTGGTACTGTCTATTATAGTGGGCTAAGGCCTAATTGATACTGAAACTGTAAGTAGGGCTGGGGCCAGACTTTTAATTCTTTTATATGACTGAATGTTCCTTTTATATAGTAGGGGATGTCACACTGAGTTTTCGTAAACTCACCCCGTTTATTAACCTTTCAGGTAATTTCCAGCCTTAGACAGATCGGAGCTGCGAGGGGCTCGGAGGAAGCCACACATACTGTTTATGTTACAGTTTCGATTATTACTTTTAAATGTTTTTATGTGGGTTGTAGTAAAGCCGTTATAATTTTCTCGATTTCAAATTTGGAATTTTATTTATTGTTCTTATAATTGCTAGTATTAGAACACGGTTTTCCAATGCAACTACTGTTGTTCAAAACATCACGTATCCGCAATTGTTTTTAGATCAAGCTTCTGCAACTGCCAAGATTTTCACAAAGTTGTTAAGAATGTTATTCAGCTGAGGTTTCTAACAAGGTTTAAAAAGGGTATAAGTTTTTAATTATTAAGAAGGGTTTTTAATGGAAACATGGTTTTCGAAAAACACTTCAATGTGACATGCCAGATTCGAGCCAAACTTCCAGGCCGGGTTTGGGGTGTTACATTGTGCTATTTATATAAGTGGTTGTATGGTCAGCCATGGTATTTGGCTATCTAGGTTCGGATTAGAATGGCCAGAATATGTATATTTTTGTAATTGTTATATGGAAGTTAATTTACATGACTAATTATACAATGAATTGATTGGTTGTGTAAATGCATTATAGGCATATTACTTAGCATTCGAATTAGGTTATATTTGATAAGTTATATGCGTATATGACTAGTATATTTAAAAGTTAAACTTGACCTTTTTGTGTAGTTGATATTATCACATATGTTAATATACAAAAAGCCATATGATATGATTTATTTGGTTTAATATGTGCATGAATAGAGTTATGAAGAAGAATGTTTGATTTTCATTAGGTAATCAAATACCATTAAGGTGATGTGCTTATGATTGGAAGTATATATATGCTGTATGAGTTTGAGATATGATTCGTATATGCATTATTATTAACAATGTATGTTTGAAATATGATCAACCATTTGCTTTATATATATATTAATATGATCTGTGTGAATATGTGAATATTCGGAAGCTGTGATTTGTTCGGTGATGCCTTGTAACCCCAAACTGGTGACTAATACGGGTTAGGGGTGTTACAAAAGCAATATCCAAACCTATTCACTGGTAAGATTTTCAAGGACGAAAATTCCTAGGGGCAGAGTTGTAATAGCCCGGTTTTAGCTAAATCGGAACAGTGGTTTTGAAACCACAAATCCGAGGTCATAAAATTATTTTAATATTATTTTTGGTGTTTATAGCATGTGAATATATATGTGTGAAAATTTTGTGAGCTAATTTTGTCGTTTAATAGCTCAATTTGAGAAAAAGGACATAATCCCGTAAAATGCAAAAATAGCATGCTATAAGTTAAAAGTGCTTAATTGCCATGGCTTATTAAATATAAGGTCCTTATGTTGTAATTGGACCATTGTTAGTGGGAATGGACATAAATGGTCCTATATTTTATGTTTAAATGGTTTAATAACCAAGGGTAAATTGGTAAACTATGTATTATGTAATTAATAAACAAAACCAATAGCATTATCATCTTTATTTTCATCACCCATAACCAAAAATAAGAAGAAAAAAATAAGTTATTCTAGGGTTCTTCATTCGGCCTTGTATATTCAAGTAATTAAGGTATGGTTTTGATCCGTTTTTGATGATTTCTATGTTTTTGTGATCATTGCTTTGAGTACTAGCTAGCCCATCCCTCAATTTTTGAAAGTTTTGATGATTTTGAAAGTTTCCATTGATGAATTCATGTGTTTTATGATGTTTTATGATGAATTGTGCAAGCTTGGTGTGTGATATACATGTTTTGTAAAGTGATTTTTGACGAAAATGTCAATTAGGGATTAGTTTGAGAAAAGTGTAAATTAAGGGGTTAAATTTTGAAATAAATGAAAAATATGGGCTGATAGGGACCTATAGAGAATTTGGCTATGTAACACCCCTTACCCGAGACCGTCGCCGAAGTCAAGCACGAGGCGTTACCTGACTTAACTTACTAATTTGGGCATAAAAATTTGCTTTTAAAATTAATTTAGTTTCATTAATTCAATATTTTCTCGAGACCCTAAAACATGAAATTGAAATGGTTTGAGAGCAAACCGGAATCAATAAAAATTTTCCGATCACTTAAACAAATCAAAACAATTTATTTCATCTTTCATAAATAAACTGTCCATCTGCATCATAGTCACTAAATAAATCTTAACTTGAGTTAAAAAACTCAAAATCCAAATCCATAAATTTTCTCTGAAACTAGACTCATATATCTTCTTACTAAATTTTTTTCAGAATTTGTGGTTCAGCCAATCAGTACAGTTTATTAGTTAAAGTTTCCCCTGTTTCAGTGTTTGGCTGCTCTGACCTCTGTTTACTACGAATTAACTTTCTCCTTGTAAAGAATTCAAATAACCATTCTATTTATTTTCCTTAAAAATAGACTCAATAAGGAATATATATACATATAAATTATAACTTCTAATTATTTTTGTACAATATTTAGTGAATTTCCAAATTCAGAATAGGGGATTTAGAAATCACTCTGACCCTATCTCACCAAAATTTAAATATCTCGTAAAATACAACTATTTTATTTACTCTATTTCTTTTATATGAATATAGACTCAATAAGATTTAATTCTATATCTTATTCACTATCTAACCATTTTTTCTATTTTTACTGATTTTCCAAATTCACATCATTACTGCTGTCCGATACTGTTTTAAAGCTAATTTCACCTTTTTCATGATTTCCATGGAATAACTAGCATTTAGGCATACATAACACCAAAAATGTCCTTTATTAGCCATTCCAACAGCTAATCATTATCAAACATTTTCATACCATTCATCAACCATATCATAAGATCATACACACAAAATGGCTACGATGCTATACATGCCATACTCAAAATGAAACGTCTAGCTATACCAAAATAATCCTTGTGATAGTGTGCCTGGACCTCCGACGTACTTTACGATCCCTGAGTTGGCTTGAAAAAATTATAAAAAGAAGTAAAATAAAGGGGGTAAGCATTAAGCTTAGTAAGTTTGCATACAAATAAATAACAACATTCATAAGAATTATCTTACTACTTGGCATGATACTACTTAATGCAACTTCATTAATTGTCATAGACATATTTTGAACTTCTTCACTTACTCACTTAGTTAAATACTTACTTACTTAATCAAATTTATTAATACATTTTACTTACCTTTTTCCTTATCAAGCATACATGAACATTATGTACTTACCTTTGCTCTTCTAGCATGAACTTGTCTTACCTTTTTAGCATAATTCGTCTTACCTTACCTTACCTTACCTTGACATTCTCTTTAAATTTTTCCATTGAACCACTTGGAATACTAAGGATGCACGGGTACCTACCATTGCCATGACTTGTCATGGTCTTACGTGGTATCCTTTTGAAATTCACCATTGCCATGTCTCGACATGGTCTTACATGGTATCCTTGCCTTATGAACTCACCAATGCCATACCTTGGCATGGTCTTACATGAGACCTTTGCCTTATAGTAACTTATCAATGCCATGTCTTGACATGGTCTTACATGATATCCTTGCCTTAGAAACCTTACCAATTGTCATGCCTTGGCATGGTCTTACATGGTATCCTTAAACCCTAATGTCATGACATTTGTATCCTACACATTCCTAAGGTTCAACCGAGACTTTCTGAAATTACTTCTCCGTCAATTCATGCTTGAGTCTTCTTTGAATAATTTCATAAAATAAATATACACATTATAGAAATTAACAACATTAACATAAAATAATAGAATATTGCATTTATTTACCGCAAACTTACCTCGAAACAAAATACAATCAACTATATCGATTTAGTCCACTATCTTTTTCTTTCCCCGGTCTAACTCCGGATTTTGTTCTTCTTGATTTATAATAAAAAAATTTAGCTTATTTAATACTCACATTTATTAAAACAGTCCTTGACTCAAACTTTGAAAAAATTACATTTTTGCCCCTAAACTTTTACATATTTACACTTTTTCCCCAAGGCTCGAAAATTAAACTTCATCCTATTTTCTTATGTTTTATGACATGCTGATCATTTTTCCCCTCTATGGCAACATCAAATTCTGACTCTAACATGTACTTATGGACATTAAGTATTTTTACTCATTTTCACGTAAAATCGCTTAGCAAAAGTTGTTTAACACAATTTCAAGCTTCATATTCTACCATAAAACATCAAAATAAACATTTTTCACCTATGTGTATTTTTCCAAATATAAACCCTAGGTTAAATTATTGCTAGAATAAGCTTAATCAAGTTACCGGGACTCCAAAAACGTAAAGAACATTAAAAACAACGCTAAAACGGACTTACAATCGAGCTTGGAAGATTGAAAAACCCTAGCTATGTCTTCCTCATGTGAAATTCGGCCAAGGGGTTGAAGATGGACAAAAATTGGCTTTTAATTTTGTTTTTCATTCATTTTAATAACTAAATGACCAAAATGGCCTTAATTAAAAACTATGGTGTTTTATCTTCCTTTAGGTATTTTTGTTCAAACTAGACTAATGGTCCAATTACTATCCAAGGACCTCCACTTTAAAAACTCATTACTCACAAGTACTTAGTACCTTTGTGAACTAGAGCACACATTTTACAACTTTTGCAATTTAGTTCTAAATATCAAATTGGACCCTCTATCGATAAAATTTCTAAACGAAATTTTCACACAATCATGCAATCATTCTATAGACCTTAAAATGATAATAAAATAAATTTTTCTACCTCAAATTCATGGTTTCGCAACCACTATTCCGTTTAGGCCCTACTTCAGGATGTTAAAGGCTAAGCATGGGTCACATTGAATTTTGTGAATTTTGTGTATTTATGAAATAGGGACTAAATTGAATAACTGTGTAACTTTAGGGGCTAGAGTGTAAAAATTCCCAAATATGTGTTTGTTGACTAAATTGAAAGATTATGTGATTAAATGAGTTGAATTTGTTATAATATCGATTAAGATAAGAGGAACCCGGAGTTAGATCAAGGCAAGAACAAAGTACTCAACTAATCGATTAGTTTTGTCATTTTTATGTCCGAGGTAAGTTCGTATGTGATAAACATTGTTACAATTATGTTTCGAATGATTTAAAATCGCATAAATTGTATATATGAGACTACGGTTGAGTACGATGACAAATTGACTATGTTTGGCACTTAGTGTGCATTTCAAGATAGCTTCGGCTACATATATAGCACTTAGTGTGCGAATTGGAATAGCTTCAGATATATGTGGCACTAAGTGTGTGATACTGAGATAACTTCGATTTAATGAGATGGAACTAAGTGTGCGATATCATTATAGCTTTGTCTAATCATTTTTGCACTAAATGCGTGAGTTCTTTGAGTATTGAAAGATTTTTGAATGGATTAACGTATTGAACAAAGAGCTAAAAATGTAATAAATAAATACAAGAGAGTACAGGTATGTACGATACCTACGTGGTAGCTGATGTAATATCCTGATTTTGGGCCTAGTCAGAATAGTGGTTTCGTGACCACAAAATCCGAGATATAAATAATTATTTTATGATTATTTTAAGGTCTATGATATGATTGCATGATTGTGTGAAAATTTCGTGATGAAATTCTATGCCTAAAGTGCTTAAATTGAAAGTAGGGACTAAATCGAATAAGTTGCAAAACTTCCATTCTAGAAGTTTTTAGTATGAAATTGTGTTGGAATATTAATGAGGAGGTCTTAAATAGAAATTTGACCAATTTTAAATTCATGGACAAAATTAGGACATGGAAGGAATTTTTGGAAAGTTTAGTAGTAAGCGTATTTTGGTTATTTAGTTATTAAAATGAATTAAAAACAAAATTAAAAGCCAATTTTTGTCCATCTTCTTCATTAGGCCGAAATTTCAAGGGTTCTCCATAGCTAGGGTTTGTTTCAAGCTTCCAAGCTCCATAGTAAGTGATTCCAAGCCCTGTTTTTAATGATTTTTACGTTTTTGGAGTCCCGGTAGCTCAATTAAGCTTATGCTAGCAATAATTCAACCTAGGGTTCATATTTGGAAAAATACCCATAGGTGAAATTTGTGTACTTTGGTGTTTTATGATATAATATGAGGTTTTAAATTATGTTAGACAACTTGTGCTACTCGGTTTTAAGTGAAAACGAGCAAAAGGGCTTAATCGGTAAAAATACCTAATAGTCATAAGTACATGTTAGAGTGAGAATTTGATGTTGCCATAGAAGGGAAAAATGATCAGCATGTTATAAAACATAAGAATAAGGAATAAATTTTAATTCCCGAGCCTAGGGGCAAAAGTGTAAATATGCAAAAGTTTAGGGGCAAAATTGTAATTTTTCCAAAATATGATTTTGGGTCAATTTGAATAATGTGAGTCCTAATTAGACTATATTTTAAATGATAGAGCAAGGAAAACTAAAATTCGGGCTAAAATGGGGAAAATACCAAGTTGTGGACGAAATGGTAAAAGTAGTCATTTTCGCATACGAGGTAAGTTCATGTGTAAATGTAGTAACATAATTGTCATTTTAAGCAATTTAATGTTGTTTATATGATATGATGCTGATTTTTAATCATGAAATATTATGCTTTGTGGTTAATGTTGAGTAATATGCAAATTATGTTTACTACTTGATAAATATGAATTGCTACCGAGTATCGGTTCCGATATTCCATGGAAGACGGCAAATGTGAGATCGAGGAAAAAAGCCCGTTTGAACCTTAGGAATAGATTAGGATACAAGTGACATGTCACTAGGATGGTTGAGCATCCGAACTCGTTGAGTTGAGTCCGAGTTCACTTATGGATGCGAATGTCCGAACTCGTTGAGTTGAGTCCGAGTTCGAGAGATGTAACTAGGCATCCGAGCTCGTTGAGTTGAGTCCGAGTTCACTTATGGATGCGAACGCCCGAGCTCGTTGAGTTGAGTCCGAGTTCACTTATGGGCGGGTTACATGGTAGCTTGGCTACATATGTGGCACTTATGTGCAAACTTTCCATGTATCCGAATTATATTCCGATGTGTTCAACCGGTAAAGTTCTACTGAAATGGAGGAATACTCAAGATGAAAGGGACGTATTGGTAAGTGTTGTGAAATGGATACTTTGAACAGGTATGTACTTAACCCTCGGGTTGAAAAATCGATATAACAACAATATGGTAAGATGATAAATGAAAATGTGATATGAATGTCTTGGTGATGATTATGCAAATGATGTTTTATGTTTGCTTATACGGTTATGTTACTTGCTATTTGCATGTGAACTTATTAAGCATTTATGCTTACTCCCTCCTTTTCATTCCTTGTAGTTTTGACAAGCCAGCTCGGAAATCGGGAACGGTCCGAGGCTCGCTCACACTATCCGTATACCATCTTGGCATAATGGCTTGTATATTTTGAGTATGGCATGTATAGCATTATAATCATTTTGTATATATGGTCTTATGATATGGTTATTGAGTGGTATGGAAATGCTTGGTAATGATTAGCCATTGGAATGGCTAATCATGATCATATTTGGTGTTATGTATGCTAAATTGCTAGCTAATCCATGGAAACCATGAAATAGGTAAAATTTACCATAAAATAGATTCAGACAGCACCAGTGACGTGAATTTGAAAAATCACTAAAAATAGTAGAGATACAATTAGATGATGAATAATATATGGAATTGAATAATTATGAGTCTATTTTCATATGGATGGAACAAAACAGGTATATGAGTTATATTTTATGAGATGTTTAAATTTTTGTGAAACAGGGCCAGAGCGATTTCTGGATCCCCTGTTCTGACTTTGTAAATTCACCATAAATTTTAAAAAGGTAATTAGAAGTCATTTTTTATATGTACAGATTCCTTATTGAGTCTAGTTTTATTAGAGACAAACGGCATAGTCATTGAAGCTCTGTAGAGGGAGATATCTGATTCGTAATACACAGAGGTCAGAGTAGTCGAACCCTGAAACAGGGGAGACTTTAACTAATAAACTGTACTAATTGGCCCGACCAAAAATTCTAGAAAAAAATTATTAGATAGATATATGAGTCTAGTTTCAGGAAAAATTTACGGAATTGGATTTCGAGTTTCGTAACTCAAGATATGATTTTTAAAGCGACTGTGATGCAGTTAGCCAGCTTGTCTGGAAATTTTAAAATGAATTGTATGAGCTGTTTAAGTAATGAATTAAGTCTATTAACACCTCGTGTTCGACTCCAGCAATGGTCTCGGGTACGGGGCGTTACAGCTGATACTATGTGTATGAATCTTGAAGGTTTTGTATATATATGATAAATACTCATGGGTTAGAACTGAGTGATTATATGAGATTGATTAAGTGTTTATTAATTGATGATTTGAATATTATGAACTATCGAGTTTATTTAGTACGAACTTACTAAGCTATGAAGCTTACAGTGTTATTTGTCTGTGTTTTATAAAGTATCAAAGCTAATTCGGACTCGGGGATCGTTGAGAAACGTCATCACATTATCGATCAACTCATTGGTACTTTTGAAGCTTTGTCTATATGGTATATGACATGTATAGGCTAGTGTCATCTTGGTATGTTTTGAGTTATGATTATAGCCATGAGATTTGGCTTGTAAATGTTGGAATATGGCCATTTAAGTTAGCTTGAATTATAAGTTTGATAAATCATATAAGTTTTGGATAGTCATTTGGTATTGAATTTGGTTGAATTGCATATTGTATAAATGATGCAATGAATGATGATTTTGCGCTGTCTATTATATGATGAAATGGTATCATTTGGTTGTTAGGTGTGCATGAGAATAAGGGTGGAAAATTGGTCTTTCAAATGACTTATTTTTGTCCACACGGGCAGAGACACAGGCATGTGTCTCAACTGTGTGCGACACATGGTCATGTTGCACGGTCGTGTGTCCCCTGGGGTACCCTTTCGAATTAAGGCAGTATACCCTACAATTGTGACATGGCCTATACACATAGGTGTGTCTTTTGGCCATGTATAACACACGGGCTGGCACATGGGCATGTGGTCGGCCTTGTGACCCAAGTCAGTAACCTCTCCAGTTTTCCCACAGCTATGGCACACGGGCGTGTCTTTAGCCGTGTGGTACAAATCAGTATATAGGCCCTATTTTCACACGGCCTATGACACGGGCATGTTTGGTGGCCGTGTGAGGCACACGACCTATTCACACAGGTGTGTGACACTGAAATCGAATATAATTTTCCAATTTTCCCAAAGTTTGTAAATGTTATTGGTTTAGTCCTGAACCACTTCTAAACATGCTTTAAGGACTCGTAGAGCTTTATAAGGGACATTATGAATGGGATGAATGGATTTTAATTATGATTGCACAAATGTATGATTTATGTTGTGGTTGATCGGTAACGCCTTGTAACCCTATTTCGGCGATGGATACGAGTTAGGGGTGTTACATAAGTGGTCATATGAATGTGTGGATATTGCATGCTATAGACTTGGAATTGGTTTGTCTTGAATGATTATTTATGTCATGGTTGTATGTACATTGTTTGGCTTAGGTTGGTACCATATTGGGTGAGAAATATGGCTTGGAAAATGGCCTATTTTTGTCCACACGGGCGTGCGTCTCAGCTGTGTGTGACACACAGCTAGGTGACACGGCTGTGTGTCCCTTGATACTTACTTAGAAACCAAGTTAGTAGCTTCACACGGCCTAGCACATGGGCGAGTGGCTTGGCCATGCGACACAAGTCAGTATACCTTCAAGTTTTCACATGACACACGGGTGTGTAAGGCCATTTCAAAGGGTACACGGCTTGGGACACGGGCGTGTGGTCTAGCCGTGTGACCCAAGTCAGTGAGTTACACGAGGTTAGACACGGGTTGTGTAACACCCTTTACCCGTACTCGATGCTGGAACAGGATACGAGGCATTACTGGACATAAACACAAGCAAACATACACTTCCGAGCCATAAAATTTCGTCCAAATAAAACCATTTGCATTTAACCATAAAGTCCTTAATACGAGCCTCCGAGGCCCAAAACGTGCTTTGGAAGTGGTTCAGGACTAAATCGAGAACCTTAGAAAATTTTACGACACATTGAAATTTTTTTGCTAAAACAGGGGTCACACACCAGTGTAGTTTAGGACACGTCCGTGTGGGCAGGCCGTGTGGTCACACACGCCCATGTCCCTAACCCATGTAACTCTCTGTTTGTCACCCAAAAGCAAATTGAAGTCACACGGCCAAGGCACACACCTATGTCCTAAGGCTGCATCCTTCACACGGCTGAGACACACGCCCGTGTCTCTGCTAGTGTGCTCAATTCTGAACATTCTGTTTCGCAACAATTTAGGTACAGAGGACACACGGCCGGATCACACGTCCATGGGGCTAACCGTGTGTCACACACGGCCTAGACACATGCTCGTGTGTCTACCCGTGTGGACAAAAACAAGGCTATTTACCAAGCCATTTTGCCACCCTTATTCACACATACACTCACCCCAATTCAAAGCCACAAAAAAATACATACTTGCCAAAACATCCACATTCACGGTTAAGACATATCAACTCAATGTCTTTATCTAACATATTCAATACATTTATTAAGCCCTAAATCATCACTATTAAAACATATCAACTCAATGTCTTTATCTAACATATTCACTACATTTATTAAGCCCTAAATCAAACATACAAATTTCGCATTCGTTAGACTTCATTCAATTACTTTCTAGTTACCAAATTATACTCAAATTCCTCATCTTATCAATAGGCCACATTTCTAAAAATTACACAATCGTGCCATAAATCACATTTCCAAACATTTCACATTCACCAAGCATACCATGATCATATCACCATAGACAGTGACACATATATAAATATACTTAGGCTTACAATCATGTTGCCACTATAAGCCAACTTACATGGCCAAATAGCAAAACAAGCCTTTGACGATTACAAGCCATTACATTAGCTAAAATCATATGACCATATAACAAAATGACCAAGTCCCTATACATACCATAACTCAAAATACTTAAATTCATCAATACCCAAAATGATAGATTGATAGTGGGATAGGATCACTGGCGATCTCCAACCTGAGCTAGCTTGATGGCACTATAAAACATGGGAAAGGAAGGGGGTAAGCTATATAGCTTATGTAGCACCCCTAACCCGTATTTGTCGCCAGATTAGGGTTACGAGGAATTATCGAACATAACCACAGATCATCATAGTCATGGTATTCAACTACCTAAATTAAAACCAAGCATATTTCATTTCATATATGGTACCAAACACCTATTTTACAACCTTCAATTGCATATATTTATTTCATTAAATAATTTTTTAATGCACATTTTCTAAAAAACAATACTTGTGTACATTCAAATTATACCAATTGGTCAAATATAAACATGTGCATTATTAATTCATGAGAAATCCACTATATATTTTCAAACATCAAAGACATTTCATAGCACCTAATCCATATACTCAATAACCAAACCAGACCATAGACCTAGTTATTTTAATTCATCACAAGACTATGCGCATAAGACCATAATAATTTAAACTCTCTTAGGCACAAATAACAACTAAAAGTACACCCATTTCACATGCCAAATTACCATGCTTAAAATACATACTCATAACAAATAAATTAACTACCTATTCAGTCATATAAGATATCTTCAATACATTATATTTAACGCATACCATACAACATTTTTTTACAAGCAAAAAATGCTCATACACATTATTCATTATTTCTAACCAACTCACCAATACATACATACTAATACAAACCGACTCAAGATAACCACATTCTTTAACCAAATTATCAAGTATATCTTAGTACACACATGACCTATGCAACATATTGACGTTAACATTTAACTAAATACTTGATTACATGATTTAAACCATCATTGCCTAATCACAAAGTTGATTATAATCATCTCATATATTTCCATCATATAACCAAATACACAAGCACATTATAAACAATTACCAAACCAATTCATGTTACAAATTATACATCTCAGCAATAAGTCATTAACAATCACAACCCAAATCACATTTATCATCCATATATCAAGCTTACCAAAATAAGTCATTTATAAGATTTTCATATTATTCACAACAAGGACATATAATCTAAACATCATACATACATGCCATGAGACATAATCACCAAAATAACGTATACCATAATCAAATATACCTGAACTTAAGCATTATGATCAAGCCATATTCGCATGGCTAAATATATACAATTTCAAAACCAAACATACTAATATATCAAGCCTATACATGCCATATGTTCAATGTTTCAAACTTATAAAAATACCAAAAATAATTGGTAGTGTGATAGACTTTTCTGACGATCCCCGAGCTTGTAACTTGATTCCAAAATCTATAAAATAGAGGCAAACATACACACAGAGTAAGCTATCATAGCTTAGTAAGTCATAAGCAAATAAATAACTCAATGACAATATCAACTCAATTGAACCAAAACAAATTATGCTATCATAATCACATTTAATTTCAAGTTCACAATTTCATACACAACATATACTTTCATGTATAAATTTTACCTTGGCCGAATATACATACATTTATTATCAAAGTAACATTCAATTTCAAAACCGTAGTACTATTATACAACTGAATAAATACACACTCATAAGCACATACTCTTGAATCAAACTTTAATATCTCATACTTATACATATCATGTGGTAAAATATACTTCACAAATACACATATATTTACATTATCATAATGTATAATTTGCATTGTATATCAAATAACCAACTTACATTAATTTTAAATAGGTAATCAACTATTGCATACCTGTTCACTTAGCTCAACTTACACATTTGATCACAACTTATCATTGCCCGTTGAACCATTCAAAATTGAATAGGATACTCGGATAATCATACATATCGTACAATGCTAACATCCCAGACATGGTCTTACATACAATCACATATCGATGCCACTGTCCCAGACAGGGTCTTACACGAATCAAATATGATGCCGATGTCCCAGACATGGTCGTACACGTAATCACATATTGATGCCAATGTCCCAGATGTGGTCTTACTCGAGAACACATATCGAAAATCCTATGTTATGACATATGTCTCCTAGTTATTCCTAAGGTTCGTGCAGGGCTTTCGAACGTCGTTACTCGATCGAATCAAACTCGTACACATAGATTCCAAGCTTAAACATATTTAGCTTTCACATATATACTCTTAAACATATTTAGCTTTCACATATATACTATCTCATTATACATTTTAGCATATATAGTTCGTATTTAATCAAATAAATAGCACCTATTTGCTTATAAATTTACCTTGGACAACAATAATCGGAACGGGACGACTAATCGACAACTTTGGTTTTCCCCCGATCTAAATCCAATTTTTTTGGTTCTTGATCTAAACATATTCAAATTAAACTCATTCAATTTAGTCCAAAAACATATAAATGGGCAAATTACCATTTTACCCCTAACATTTTATATTTTTTACAATTTAGTCCAAATTGCACAAAACACAAAACACAAAACATGCAAAATTTGAATATACTATGCTTAGGCTGAATGTTCCTTATATTCATACAAGTCCATACATTTCATTTATTTCACATTTTAGTCCCTCAATTTATTATTTTTGCAATTTAGTCCTAATTACTCAAAATTATCAAAAATTCCAATACAAACATATTAATCCAAAACATATCTTTCATAATTCATCAACTAACATCACAAAACTCAATTATTCATCAATTTCATAACTCAAAATATTCATCAAAATCAGAAATTCAAGCATGGGCTTTGTACATTACACTCCAACGATCTTTAAAACATAAAAATTATAAAAAATCGAGCTAGTTACATACCTTATTCAAGCTAAACAATGGTCGAATACCCTAAGCTTTATTTCTTTTCTTTCTTTTTCAAGTTTCGGTCAAAAAAATATGAACACAAATACATGGCTTTTAATTATGTTTTATTATAACATATATTATTTCAGAATTTACCATATTAACCTTTACAATTTAATATCACAACTTTATAATGGTTGTCCACAACCATCCATGCTATAATTAAATGGCCTAATTTCATTTTAAGGCCTCCATAATAAAAGAACAATAACAATTCAGCACTTACACAATTATCTAGTCACTTTTATATTTTACGCGATTAAGCCCTTTTTATTAAATCGGCATTCAAATGAAAATATTAAAACATGAAAATTTCACACATATAAATTCACACATAATAAACACAGAAAGTAATTTTTAATATTTTTCTGACTCGAATTAGTGGTCCCAAAACCACCGTTCTGAATTGGGTCTAAATCGGGTTGTTACAGCTTAGTAAGTCCGTATGAACATAATAAGCAACTCTTACCAATCTTTTACCAAATCCAATGATATAAACACAAGATAATATAAACTACATAAAACTCACAGTTATAACTTATTCAATCACATTGTTTGTTCTATCAATTTGCAAGCATAATTTAACATGTCTTGACATTAGCCTAATAACCGAAATCTCTTCATTATAATCGTTTACCACAATCACTCAATCATTTCAAACCACATAATAAACATACACAATAATTATGAGTATTCACTTTTCAAGCATATACTTTAACATCTTTCAGTTGTTAAAGCTCATATCTTCCCATTGTAATAGCCCAAAATTGGGTCTAGTTGGAACAGAGGTTTTGGGACCACAAAATTCGAGATAGAAATAATTATTTTATGATTATTTTGAGGTCTATGATATGATTTCATGATTTTTTGAAAATTTCATGAAGAAATTCTATGCATAAAGTGCTCAATTTGAAGTTAGGGACTAAATTGAATAAGTTGCAAAACTTGCATTCTAGAAGTTTCTAGTATGAAATTGCTTTGAAATATTAATTAGGAGGTCTTAAATAGAAATTTGACCAATTTCTAAGTTATGGACAAAAATTGGACATGGATGGAATTTTTGAAAGTTTAGTAAGGAAGGGCATTTTGGTCATTTGGTAATTAAAAGAAATAAAAAGGAAAAATAAAGCCAAAATTGACTCATCCTTTTCATGGAGGCCAAAATTAGCTTGGGGGAAGCCATGGCTAGGGTTTTCAAGCTTTCCAAGCTCAATAGTAAGTCTGTTCTAACCCTGTTTTTCAAGTTCTTTACGTTTTTGGAATCCCGGTAATTTGATTAAGCTTATGCTAGCAATAATTCAACCTAGGGTTCATATTTGGAAAAATACCCATAGGTGAAATTTGTGTACTTTGGTGTTTTATGGTAGAATATGAGGTTTTAAATTATGTTAGACAACTTGTGCTACTCGGTTTTAAGTGAAAACGAACAAAAGGGCTTAATCGGTAAAAATACCTAATAGTCATAAGTACATGTTAGAGTGAGAATTTGATGTTGCCATAGAAGGGAAAAATGATCAGCATGTTATAAAACATAAGAATAAGGAATAAATTTTAATTCCCGAGCCTAGGGGCAAAAGTGTAAATATGCAAAAGTTTAGGGGCAAAATTATAATTTTTCCAAAATTTGAGTTAAGGACTATTTTGAATAGTACATTAATTAAATAAGTAAAATATGATGTTTTAGATCTCAGAAAATGAGATTTGAACCTAGAATGAGAGAAAAATTGAAAATTGGGAAAGTTGGTAAAATGGCCGTTTTAGTATCGAGGTAAGTTCATATGTATAATAAGAATTAATTTATGCATGTTTCAATGTAAAATTGATATATTTACTATGATTGTCGAGGTGTTGAAAGTATGTAAGTTGGTGTGATAATAATACATCAATAATGCTGTAATTTATATTTGAAAGTTAAATTTAGTGAATTAATTGAATTATGTTAAATTAAATGTTTTTGGTGCCCAGTTTATGAATTGATTTAAAAATATGTCTATGGTACATGAAGTGCATTGAATTATCATACATAAATGTGATTTCTATGATTATGGATATTATGAGAAACTGTAAGTTCATATGATTTTTAATAAGGCAATGTGTAATTTAATGTTATTACCTTGATATTAAATGAGATGTAAGTTTATATGTAAGTAATACATCAATTTTACTTGTATTATGATATTTTATAATAATGTTGGAAATATGTTTGTTGATAATTACTTGATTGGTGAAATTGTTGGAAAAGAGAGAGAAATCCCGGTTGAACCTTCGGAAAGATTGGATGATACAGATGGTATGTAGCTAGGTCACATGTATGGTGCTGAGTGCACATCATGTGTACAAGAGAGCTACAAGACATTATGATGTAGCTAGGTCGCATGGGTGATACTATGTGTACACCATGTAGACAAGAGAGCTACGGGATATATGTAGCTAGGTCGCATGCGTGGTTCCAGGTGAAGGACACCATGTAGACAAGAGAGCTACGAGATAAACTGGCTAGGTCACATGGGTGGTAATAAGTGTTCACCATGTGTACAAGAGAGCCGAACTATATGATGGGTGGAGCTATGTGCTGAATCCACCAAGTATCGAGGATTGATCCGAAGTGTTCAACGGGAGACTATGTATTGCTTTGTGAGTTTTGTGATGAATAAGTGCAGGAACTTGGTTATGTGAATGATGTGTACATTAAGTGACCGGGATGTGGTAAGGTTATAAACAATTAAATTATACACGAGGATGATTTTATGGTGACCTTGTAATCATGGGCCTATACTTGTGATGTATGAAATGTGGTGAAAATGATTTGTCATATGTATGTTAAAATGAGGTTAATACAAAGAAAGTGTGAAAGAGTGAATTAGCAATAAAATTGTTTTGGACAGTAGTAGTGACGTGATTTTTAAAAATCACCACAAATAGTAGAAATTGAATCAGAGACTGAATGAGATATCAAATTAAATATTAATGAGTCTATTTTCATATAAAAGAAACAGAGAAAGAAAAGGAGTTCTATATTTTGAGATATTTATGTTTTTGTGAGACTGGTTCAGAATGATTACGTGATCCCCTGTTCTGACTTTGGAAAATCACAAAAATTTGGAAAAAAAATAATTAGAGGCTCAAACTTATATTTTTAAAATCCCTAATGAGTATATTTTCAAGATAAATCAACAAGAACATTATCCGAGTTCTGTACTGTGAGATAATTAATTTTTAGTGAAGAGAGGTCAGAACTGCCAGAAAGTGAAACAGGGGAAATTTTAATGAATAAACTGTACTAATTGGCTAAACCAAAAATTATGAAAATTTTACGGTGGAAAGATATATGAGTCTAGTTTCAGGGGAAAATTACGGATCTTAAATTGGAGCTCTTTAGCTTGAATTATAAATAAGTAAGTGACTATGACTTGTGTGGATAGTATGTCGTGAGCATTTATTAGTAAATTGTGAAATCGTAATTACAAAAATGCTATATACATTAAGGATGTGGAATGGAGAGGAGGAGGAGGAAAATAAATATATGTGGAATACATGGAAACTATGGTATATGAAATATTGATATAATGAAATAAATGATATGTGTTTATAAGAAAAAAGAAAGAGACTGATATGTATCATGACATGTATATATATATGACTAGTCTCAACGTAATGCTTGTTGGGTATGGAGTTGAATTGAAATGTTTTAGGCAAACATGTTATTCTGCGCATCTGAATTGTGGTATTTTATAAAGTTATGATCTAGCTTTAAATATGAATGCTTGATGATTGAGCTGAAGATATTTGGTAAGATGATAATTTTGGTATAAATGTATAAGTCTGTAAGAGATTAAGGTTGACCAAAGCTTGGAAAATAGCCTAGGTATATTCCACACAGGTAGAGACACGACCATGTGTCTCAGCCGTGTATGGAACATGACTTTGGGACACTGGCGTGTGGAGCCTTAAAGCATGAAATTTCCAAGATTTTCGTAAGTTCTCGGTTTAGTCCTGAACCCTTTCTAAAGTATGTTTTGGGCCCCGTAGACTCAAATAAGGGACTATGTGTAAGTGAATGAACGTTTTGAAATATGAATGAAATTTTATGGCCTATATTTTAGTTTAAAGTTTGTATGCTTTTCCGGTAACTCCTCGTACCTTATCCTGGCCTCGACTACGGGTAAGGGGTGTTACACCCATACTTCCATAGTCATTTTAATAGGTAATTATGTCAATCATTCCTATTTCTCATATCCGATAAATCACAATTTGTATGAGTAAAACATGCTACATCATAACTCAATTTGGCCCTGAAGCTAATCACATGATCCTCAGCCAAATTTATCATGAATTTCATACGTCACAAGTATCAACCAATAATCACAAGGTTTTTACAAAATCATTCCCATGGAAATCATGAACTCACAATTTCATGAAGTCAATGCTTATTAGCTTTACGTACATACCTATACCAATTCGTAATACTTATATGCTTTTTCTCTTTTTTGACATACCCATTAAATTACCCACTGAACCACTTTGAATACTAAAGGATACTCGGAATTTCGTACATACAGTACCGTACCAATGCCATATCCTAGATATGGTCTTACATGTATTCTTCTATTGATGCCAATAGCCCAGCTATGGTCTTACATGAAGTCTCATATTGATGCCATATCCCAAATATGGTTTTACACGTAATCTCAATAACCCTAATGTCATGATATTTGTATCCTATCTATTCCTAAGGTTTAACCGGGACTTTCGCTGTTCCAAATCTCTGTCAGTCATTTTCGTAGTATCGTACTCAATAGCATTCACATTTCATTTCAATAATATAGTATTTACCACAATTATATCAATTAAGCATTTATACATATATAATTTAATGTTTATTAAACATACGAACTTACCTCAACATAAAAATGGCGAAAAGGACCTAACTGTCAAATACTCGTTTTTCCCCATTCTAATTCCGAACCTCATTTTTCTTGATCTATAATATCTCATTTAACTTATTTAATCATTATACTATTCAAATCAGCCCAAAATCACATTATGGAAAAATTACATTTTTCCCTTAAAGTTTGACATTTTTATAATTTAGTCCCTAGGCTCGTAAAATGAAATGTACTCAATTTCTTCAACACCCATGCCTAGCCAAACCATATAGATGTTTATAGCAGCCCATATTTTTCTTTTATTCACATTTTAACACCCATTTTACAACTTTTTACAAATAAGTCCTTTTTAGGCATTTTCATCGAAAATCACTTAGCAAAATTTTTTTATCAAACAACTAACATGCATTTTCTACCATTAAACATAAAAATACATAAATATCCATCATGGGTAAAATTTTAGACCTTTATTATATTTAAATTATGGTAGGAATAGATAGATCATGTTACGAGGATTTCAAAAACATAAAAATTATTAAAAACAAGGATAGAACGGGCTTACAATCGAGCTTGGAAGTTTGAAAAACCCTAGCCATGGTTTCTTCTTGTGAAATTTGGCCATAGGAGGAAGATGGACAAAAATTGGCTTTTTAATTCATATAATTACCAAATTACTAAAATATCCTTAATGAAAAACTTTAGAAACATACCTAACCATGTCCATTTTTGTCCAACAACTTAACCAATGATCTATTTACCATTAAAGCACCTCCAATTTAAAATTTCATAGTAATTGGACACCTTTAGCATATAGAACTCAACTTTTGCACTTTTTACAATTTAGTCATTTTGACTAAATTGAATGCCCAAACGCTAAAATTTTCAATTGAAATTTTCACGAAATCATTTAAGAAAGTTTTAGACCATAAAAATATAATAAAAATTAAATTTTGTATGACAGATTTACGGTCCCAAAACCACTATTCTGACTAGACCCAAAATCGGGATGTTACAGGTTGGGACACGGGCATGTGATCTCATTTCTAATATCCACACGGTCTGTGACACGGACGTGTCTCTTGGTAGTGTGGGACACACAGTTAGGCAACACAGGCATGTGTCTCCTGCACTTTGAAAATTTTCAATGTTTTCCCAAAATTTCCTTGAGTTCTCAATTTAGTCCCGAATTATTTTTAATGCTTGTTTTGGGCCTCGAGGGCTTGTGTTAGGGACTATATGACTAAATTTGAATGACTTATGTTTGGATATGAGAAATGAATATGAAATTTATGATTGTTTAAGTGATAAGTTTGGTAATGCTCCGTAAACCTATATCGGCAACGGATATGGGTTAGAGGTGTTACATCAATTAACTCATATACTTTTGCATCATTTTTTGAGTTATTAGAATAAAAATCTTCAATTTTCTCTTATATTGCTGTATTAGTAATCTTAATAGCATGGCATTCTTCATCAGTATCTGCACACTTCATAGCATCAAAGTCATTAAAAGTTAATTGTTGATCATTAACTCTCATAGTTAATTCACCTTTCTGGACATCGATTAATGTTCTACCCGTGGGTAAGAAAGGTCTCCCATGTAACATCCTTAACCCGTATCCATCATCGAAATAGGGCTATGAGGCATTATTGATCAAATACAGCATACGACATACATTTCTCATACATGAATCTATTATCACATAAAAATAAATCAAACATACTCACAATTTCTGTAACAGTTTGGTTTACACCCTAGTCGGAATAGTGGTTTCGGGACCACAAATCCAAGTCAGAGAAATGTTTAAATATTATTTTCTGTGTTTATGATGTGTGAATTAGCATGCGTGAAAGTCTTGTATGAAAATTTGAATGTCTGTGTGCTTAATTTAATAAAAAGGACCTAATCGCGTAAAATATAAAATCTGTGTGCTAGATGTTAAAAGTGTCTATTTGATTTGGCTTTATAAATGAGGGGTCCAAATGATGCAAGTAGACCATTGGTTTAATGAATGGACAAATATGGACAATAGTTAGTGGAATTTTAATGAAATAGATAAGGTTAAAATTGGTATTTAGTAGTTAAGTTATGTTAAATAAAACATATCATAAAATCATCCTTATTATCATTATTTTTGACCGAAAATTTGAAAAGAAGAAAGCCAAAGTCTAGGTTTTCATTCGGCTATGGTTGAAGCTTGATTAAGCTATGAGTTTTGTTCAGTTTTTTATAATTTCTACATTTTTGTGATCGTTGCATAGTATACTATCAAGCCCATGTCTCAATTTATAATTTTGTTGATGCTTTTGAGTTATGCCATTGATGAAACTATGAACTTTATGATGTTAGTTGATGAATTATGAAAGATATGTTTTGGGTTAACATATGTTGTCTTTGAATTTTTGATGAAATTGAGTAATTTGGGCTAAATTGTAAAAATGTTATTTTGAGGGACTACAATGTAAAATAAATAAAATGTATGGATTTGTATGAGAGCTATGAAAATTTGGCTAAGCTTGTGTACAAGCAGACTTTGTGTATTTGGTGATTTTGTGAATTAGGGACTAAAGTGTCAAAATGTGAAAATATGAGGGCTAGTTTGCAAAATGCCCTTAATATGTGTCTATGGATTATTTTGAATAATTTAGTGAATAAAAGGGTTAATTTTGAATACTTATAGATCAAGAAAAGAGGAATTCTGACTTAGACCAAGGGAAGTCAAAGATTATAGAGTAGATGATCCGAGTCGAAAATTTCGAGTACGAGGTAAATTCGTACATAAAACATGATGTTAAAAGTATGTTTTGATGCTTTGTTTATACTTAGATTGTATATACATTTAGTTTGGATGAATACGATGAGAAATCAATGGTATTTGGCACTAAGTGTGCGATTTAAACTAGCTTTGGCTATATGGGGCACTAAGTGTGCGATACCGAGATAGCTTCGGTTAATTGAGAAAGCACTAAGTGTGCAAAATTATTATAGCTTTGGAAAATCTTTAAAGCACTAAATGTACAAATGTTTAAAGCATTGGTAATCTTCGGAAAGTCTTAAAATTTTTGAACAAGAGGTGAGAATGAAAATGAATGAATATGGGAATGTTTAGGTAAGTATAATACCTATGTGGTAGATGGTATTATACATATAAAGTTTATTGAATTGGTGTAAACATATGGATGATGTTAGCTTGAAATTGATAGATGACTTTAGAATTTATAAGTACTTATGTGTTGTTGTTTCATATTTTATATACTGTTGATGATTTTGGTACGAACTTACTAAGCTTTTGAAAGCTTACTTTGTGTGTGTGTTTGCATTGTTTTATAGATATCAAAGCTACTGTGAGCTCAGGAATCGTCAAGGATCATCACCAGACTCTCAAACCTCATTTTGAAACTTTGAAATTGTATATATTAAAGTATGGCATGTATGGGCTAGAAGTTGTGGGATTATGTTTTGTGATGTATATATTTAGTCGTGTAATATGGCTTGGTATGGTTGTGGATATGTCATGGTTTTGGTATAAGATATGTGATGCAATATGATATATTTGATATGTTTTAGTTGGACAAAAGAAATGGTAAATGTTGTTAAGTTTTGGCAAGTTTTAGCATGAAATTGAATGATGTATAGAAAGAAATGTTTTGACAAGTTTTTGACTTATGCTTTGATATAGATTGGTAAGGCTTATGAGTATGTATTTGATTGGAATTAATATGTCATGAGTGGCTTATGTTTTGGTTTGGAATTTGGCTGAATTGGTTGTGCATATATGCTTATTTCTTTGCTTGTAGGTTGACCCAAATTGGGGTGGCAAATTGACTATTCAAATGACCTATTTTTGTCCACACAAGCGTGTGTCTCAGCCTTGTGTGACACACGGTCACGTTACACTGCCATGTGTCCCCTAGGGTACCCTACGAATTAAAGGCAGTATACCCTCCAGTTTTCACACGGCCTAGACATATGTGCGTGTCTATTGGTCGTGTGTGGCACACGGGTTGGCACACAGGTGTTTTGTCAGCCGTGTGGCCAAGTCAGTAGCATCCTTAATTTTCACATGGCCTAGCACACGGGCGTGTCTTGTGGCCGTATGGACAAGTTAGTATGTATGCCCTGTTTCGCCACGGCTTAGACACACAGGCGTGTCTAATTTCGTGTGAGGCACACGGTCTGTTCACACGGGCGTGTGACCTTTCAAAAGTTGAAAATTTTTATAAGTTTTGAAAATTTCACATGTTATCGATTTAGTACTAGATGCATGGATTAGACGTTGTATACTCGGTTTAAGTTCGTAATGAACATGAATGAATGGTGTTTTATTAAATTGAGATGGTATTTGATATTTGGTTGTTTTGATCTAAGTTACGAGTCCGGGAATGCCTCTTAACCTATTCCGACGATAGATACGGGTTAGGGGTGTTACATTTTATTGGTATCAGAGCTATGGTTTAGTCAATCTAGGTCTACCGTAGCATATTTGAGTCTAGCTATACATGCCATATTTATGGTCTGCGATAGTGTGATGAATCCTGACTTTGAAATGTGCTTTTATATAGCAAATAGATCCCGAAAGAGCCATAGCGGACGATGTCGAAAGTAATGCTCTTGCTCCCGTGCAAAGGACGGTGCCATTTGATTCTCGACCGACTACAATTAGCCGTAATGGTGAGGCTAGACAAGCCTTTTATCAGATGATGAATGATTGGTTCACCTAATATATTAGAACCAATCCTGTTTTACAACAACCTCCACCCCCGGTTAATTCTCCTCAAACTCCTATTATGCCACCAGTGATTCCAGCTCAGTTAAGTAGACCACCAGCCGATAGGATTAGAAAATATGGGGCTGAAGAGTTCTGAGCTACAACGAGCGGTGATGCTGAAAAGGTCAAGTTTTGGCTAAAGAACATGATAAGAGTGTTTGACGAATTATCATTAAATCCTGATGAATGTATTAAATGTGTTGTTTTCCTTCTGAGATATATGGTGTACCATTGGTGGAAGACTTTGACATCTGTGGTTCTGAGTGAACGGGTTACTTGGGATTTCTTCCAAGCTGAATTTTGGAAGAAATATATCAGTTAGAGATTCATCGATCAGAAATGTAAAGAGTTTCTTGAGCTTACACATTGTCGTATGTCTGTCACAGAATACAAACGGGAATTCGTAAGATTAAGTCAGTATGCTCGTGAAAGTGTATCTACAGAAGCAATAATGTGCAAAAGATTTGAGGATGGATTAAACGAAGATATTCGTCTGTTAGTCAGAATTTGGAAATCAAAGAATTTGTTGTGCTTGTTGAACGAGCATGTAAAGCTGAAGATCTCGTGAAAAAGAAAAAAAAGCTGATTTTGAAGCTAGAGAGGTACAAAAGAGATCATCAGGAAAGTCATTTCAATCTGGATCAAAGAAATTCAAAGATGATAATAGCCGTTCAAAGGCTAGTGTGGGACATTCGAACAAAGATCGTGCTAGATCGCAATTTGCTCCAGCTACGTCTGTTGCCAGTGTTGGTAATGTAAAGAATGAAAAAGCTGAATGTGATCAATGTGGAAGACAACATTTTGGAGAATGCTGAGGAAAGAGTAATAACCGAGCTTGTTACAGTTGTGGTTCATGAAATCATTTTATAAAAGATTGCCCAGATTTAGCTGAAAAAGATAATGTTCAGAACCTGAGGCTGAGTGGCAACGCTTCTCGTGGTAGACCTCTCAGAAATAGGGAAATGTAAGCGGTAATCAAAGAGGAACAAAAGATACAGCTATTACATCCGAGGCTTGTACACCTGCCAAAGCCTATGCTATCCGAGCTGGGGAAGAAGCTTCATCGCTAGACGTGATTACAGGTACATTTACTCTTTATGATACTTCTATGATTGCTTTGGTAGATCCTGGATCGACACATTCGTATATATGCATGAACTTAGTGAACAGTAAGACTTTGCCTCTAGAGTCTGCTGAATTTGTAATTAGAGTTTCAAACCCCCTAGGCAGATGTGTTTTGGTTGATAAAGTCTGTAAGAATTGTCCGTTAATGTTTCGAGACACTTATTTTCCAGCTAATCTGATGTTGTTACCTTTTAATGAATTTGATATAATTCTGGGTATGGATTGGTTAACTTTGCATGATGCTGTTGTGAACTGTAAACAAAAAACTATTAATTTAAGATGCAAGAGTGATGAAATAGTCAGAATTGGATCTAGTGATTTGAATGGATTGCTTACTGTAATATCTTCGATGAAAGCTTCGAGTACGGTGGGAAAGGGTTGTGAAGCTTATTTTGCATATGTGATTGATTCGAGAATGTTAGAAAAGAAAAAGTTGAATCTGTGCCTGTTGTCTGTGAGTTCCCTGATGTGTTTCCTGAAGAACTTCCGGGATTACCTCGGTTAGAGAAGTAGAATTTGGCATTAAATCGGTACCTAGTACTACTCCGACTTTGATATCTCCGTATAGAATGGTTTTGACTGAACTAAAAGAATTAAAGTCTCAGTTACAAGAATTGACTAATAGAAGATTTGCTAGACCTAGTTTCTCACCTTAGGGTGCTCCGATTCTATTCGTGAAAAAAGAAAGACGAAACGATGAGAATGTGTATATATTATCGTTAATTGAACAAAGTGACTATCAAGAATAAGTATCCTCTGCCTCGAATTGATGATTTGTTTGATTACTTGAAAGGAGCTGTTGTGTTTTCGAAAATAGATTTGAGATCAGGCTATTATTATTTGTGAATGAAAGACTTAGACATTCCGAAAACTACTTTTAGAATGAGGTACGACCACTATGAATTTTTAGTTATGCCTTTCGGATTGACTAACGCACCTGCTATTTTTATGGATTTGATGAATAGAATTTTTAGACCGTATCTAGATCAACTTGTTGTTGTATTCATTGATGACAGATTGATTTATTCACGTGAAGAATCAGAACATGCCGAGCATTTGAGATTACTGCTACAGATTCTGCGAGATAAACAATTGTATGCGAAGTTCAGTAAATATGAATTCTGGTTGCGAGAAGTTGGTTTTCTGGATCATATAGTATTAGCATTTGGTATCCGAGTTGATCTGAACAAATTTTAACTATTTTGGATTGGAAACCTTCGAGGAATGTCTCTGAAGACCGTAGTTTTTTGGGACTTGCTGGTTACAATAGAAGATTCGTAAAAGGTTTTTCGATGATTGCGACACTATTGACAAAAGTGCTTCAGAAAGATGTGAAATTTGTGTGGTTTGAAAAGTGTCAGAACAGTTTTGATCAGTTGAAAACTTTGTTGACTGAAGCTCCAGTATTGGTACAACCCGAATCGGTAAAGAATTTGTGATATACGGTGATGCTTCGTTGATTGGTCTGGAATGTGTTTTAATACAAGAAGGCAAAGTCATAGCTTATGCTTCGAGACAGTTGTAGCCGCATGAAAAGAACTATCCGTGTGACAGCCCTAATTTGACCCTAGTCGGAAAGTGGTTTCGGAACCCTTATATTCTGTGCTTATTGTATGTGGAATTTGTATGTGTGAATATTTCGTGCCTTGATTTTATCAATTAGGTGTTTATTTATAAGAAAGGACTCATGTGATAAGACTTGAAAATGTGATAGGTGAATTTTAAAGTGGCCAAATAATGCATGAATTATTGACATGGGGGACTTGCATGTCAAATGGACCACTTTTAATTTAGTGGCCGGCCATAATGATGGTTGATAGATAATATATGCATTTTATTTTAGCATTATAATAGTTAATGGCTTTATATTATGAAATAAAGAATAATTAAAATAAGAAAAGAGTGATAAAAAAAGGTTTGTTCATCTTTCTTTTCCCCATTACCGTAACTAGTGAAAGAAAAATAGAAGAAGAAGCTAAGGCATTTGGCCATGGTTATTTCATAAATCAAAGGTATGTTAATGTGATTTTTATGTAATTGTTTATGAAATTCAATTGATAAGTGCATTGTATAGTTAACCGATGGTTTAAATTCATGAATTATTGAACATATGTGCATTCGGCAATTTGTTAAATTGTGATAATTTGATAACTTTTGGAAGGTGTTGTTTAGATGTTAAATTTGCTTATATAATGGCCAAATGAGTGTAATGTTAATGAATGGTTAAGTTGAATTCATTGTTGAGAGGTATGAAGTTGAAGTTGTCGTATATATATGCTTTTGGGAAAGGAAAATTGTTTTTTTATTTAAATTAAGCATGTTCTTATTAAATTGAGCTTTGAATTGATGTAATTAAGTGGAAAATGAATTGATGGAGTTGTGACTGTATAAATTTCCTTAGTTGGGGCAAAGCATGTATTCGGCCATGTGAGTAAAATGTTAGATTTCGAACGTTTGAATTTTTAAATTATAAATGGTTATTAGATGAGCCCTAAGCTTGTTAATCTTTGTGAAGTTGTCAATTGATATCTTAATTAGGGAATTGAATATTGTTTATAATTTGAGGTTATTGAAAGTCGAATTAGATGATAAATAACAATCGGCTATTGTGTTTATGTGAATATATATATGTTGAATGTAGTCTTGGATAAGTAAATTTTGATGTATTAGATTGGTAACATGGTTATGCCGATTGTGAAAATGTGATAAAGGTGCCAAGAAATAATTTAGTAAAGTAAATTGAAATGAAGTTTTGCCTAATGTGTTTATTGGTGTGTGAAAATTTGAATTGTAACGTTAAATCGTTGGTATGTATTCTATGATTTCTGAATGTGAATTAAGGTAAATAATGTGGAGAAGGATGAGTTGAGTTGTAAAACTTATGTATATGAATTAGTGGTTAATGGAAAATCGGTCAAAGTGGTTAATATGCATTTGTATATGTTATAATAGCCGATTGTAATCAAGAATAAAAATGTGAATGAATGGTTGTTAATGAGTTGTCGTATGTTTCTTATTAAGAAAAATTGTTAATGTTTGAATCTAAATAAATTAGTTAAGTAATTAAACAAACCGATTTATTTTACCTAGCTCAAGAGCAAAAGGAACTTAACTCGGAAAAGGGAAAAGCGAAACAAATGGAATAGTCAATTCGTAGTTGTCCGACGACATTTACGGTAAGTTCTTAAGTGTTTGTGTTTGATCATGTTATATTCTTAAGAGTTGAATAATCATAATTAAGAAGATGTTTGATTGTATATATATACATATGTTCTTTGTGTTGAATGAATATTAAATTAAAGTTATGAGCCGTATGTGACTAGCATATCTAGTCGACTTTGATACTATAAAATGATGTACTAAGATATGTGTTCCAATGTGGAAATTAAACCCTATGTGGTTGAAAGGATGAAAATCTTTGTTCATAGATATGTGTTTCAGTTATACGTAATTGAAGTATAAGTTCTGAAAGTATGAAAGAATTGGTGAATTGTTTATCGAAATGTGATATTTGGGCCTCGGCCTAGCAAGCTTTAAGCTGGTGAATAATATTATTGGGCATTGGCCCTAGCAGGCTATAATGCCGGTGAGATAATATCAGGCTTCGGGCCTAGCAGGCTATAATGCCGGTGAAATGATATCAGGTTTCAAGCCTAGAAGGCGATATGCCGGTGAATGAGTTCAGACTTAAAGTCTAGCAGGCTTCGTGCCGGTGATGAATTCGAGTTTAAAACCTAGCAGGCTAAATGTCGGTGATTTGATAAAAGTCTAAGACTATAAGACCTTGTGTTCAATCAGAAATTGAATTCGTTCAATACATTAAGTTGGCCAGGTATGTGATATATACTTGTAGATGTTAGATCGATTGGAATTGAATCATATGAGAAGCATAGGTGAAGATGTCGTATGGGTATGTGTGTGTTCGGTCATGGTGAAAGGTTATATGAATTATGTGAAACACCATTTAGATATGAATGATGAAAGTAACTGTGATTATGAAATGGTACAATGGTTAAATTTGGTTGAATTAAAGTTGACACTAAAGTATTTAAATGCCTATGTCATATATGTGAGTAAGGGTAAAACCATCGTAAATTATCGATAAGGGTGGGCTATGTGCGGAACCATCTTATAATTGCTAATTTGAACTGTTGTGTGCGAATCATTGAGCATGATGTATTCTATTGAGATTATGCTTAAGTGAAATTATAGATATATGATGAAATTGATTGGTGATATACATGTTTAAATAACATGAATGCAAAGAATGTGTGAAAGAGTAAATTTGTAATAAATCTGCTTGGGACAGCAGCAGTAACGTGATTTTGGAAAATCACCATAAGTTGTGGGAGTTGAGTTAGGAGCTGAATAAATTATGTAATTAAATCTTAATGAGTCTAGTTTCTTATAAAAGAAACCGTGTAAGCAAAATAATTGCTGATAATGAGATATGTGAAGTGGCGTGAGACAGAGTCAAATGACTTTGGGGTCCCCTGTTCTGTTTTTAGAAAATCATTATAATTTGTACAAAAATTTTTATAAGATAAAATTTATATGTTTAGACTCCTTAATGAGTCTAGTTTCAAATGAAATCAACGAAAACATATTTTGAATTCTGTACAATGAGAAATTTGATTCGTAGTGAAGAGTGGGTAGATTAGTCAAACAGTGAAGCAGGGGAAAATTTAAGAAAAATCTGGTATTGATTGGCCAAACCAAAAATTTTGAAAATTTTATGGATAGAAAATATATGAGTCTATTTTCACGGAAAATTAACGGAAATTGATTTGGAGTTTATTAGCTCCAGTTATAAATAATTTAGTGATAGTTGCTCAGGAAGTCAACTTGTAGTGAATTTGTAATTTATGTTGTAAACATTGAGAAAACTTGTTAATGAGTTGCTTATTGTTTTCTTATGAACTTACTAAGCGTAAAGCTTACTCCCCTTTTCTTTCCCATATTCCCTAGGGTTGCCAGGATAGCTCAAGTCGGAGGCCGTCAGAGATATTATCACAATGTCGAGTCTACGCTATCGGCGTAAGTAAATCTTAGTGTTTCGAGTCTATGGCATGTATAGGGTTGTAAAGATGAGTATGTAATATTATGATTAAGCCAAAGACTTTGGCTTGTTATTAAGGTAGTTTGATTATTCATATGCTTGTATGTTATTATCTCATGTGATGTGGTTTATAGCATGTATATTTAGAATTTGAATTGTGATTCATTGTTGAGTAAGTAAATGATACAAGACTAAGATATTGGTAAATATTTAATAATGCCTCATGAATGTTTTGGGGCCTTGTAAGCCTAATTAAAGGATAATATATGCGTGTATGAAAAGTTTAAAATTGATCAAAAAAAATTTTTTACGGCCTGGTTTTATATAAATGGTTGAGTTTAAATCTGGTAGCACCTTGAACCCTGTTCTGGCGAGGGATACGGGCGAAAGGTGTTACAATCCGACACATGATCTTGAATTAGCTACGATTGTGTTTGCTCTAAAGATATGGTGCCACTACTTGTTCAGTGAGAAATGTCATGTATATTCTGATCATAAGAGTTTAAAGTATTTGATGATTTAGAATTATCTAAATCTATGAGAAAGAAGATGGTTAGAGTTGCTAAAAGACTATGAACTTGTGATTGATTATCATCCAGGAAAAGAAAATGTTGTTGCTGATGTCTTGAGTCAAAAATCATTGTTTGCTTTGTTCTTACAACAGATTGTCGAAGCTTAGAACATTGATAATGGGATTTTAGCTAAAAGAGCTCCGTGTGATGTAGAGTTTGATTTAGAAGTCAGAGTTGATAAAGATGATTTTTTGAAATTCCAAGATAAAATTTGTGTTTCGAGAAATTCAGAGTTAATTCAGATGATTTTGAGTGAAGCCCACAATAGTCGGTTATTTGTGCATCCAGGGAGTACAAAATGTATAATGATCTGAAACAGCATTATTGGTTGTCCGGAATGAAAAGAGATATCTCTGAATTTGTTTCTAAATGTTTGATTTGTCAGCAAGTTAAAGCTGAACATCAGGTGCTATCTGGTTTGTTACAACCGATTATGGTTCCGGAGTGGAAATGGGATTGACTGACAATGGACTTTGTTTCGGGTTTACCCCTATCTCTAGGAAAGAAAGATGCAATTTGGGTTGTAGTTGATCGATTGACGAAATCAGCTCATTTTTTTCCAGTTCGAACTGATTACTCACTTGATAAATTAGCTGAGTTATATATTTTCGATATTGTGAGATTGCACGGTGTGCCATCATCTATTGTATTAGACAGAGACCCGAGATTCACATCACGATTCTAGAAGAAATTACAAGATGCTCTGGGTACTAAATTGCACATTAGTACTGCTTTTCATCTGCAAAAGGACGATCAATCTGAGCGGATTATTCAGATACTTGAAGATATGTTGAGATGTTGCATTCTTGAGTTTGAAGGTATGTGGGAACAATATCTACCTTTAATTGAATTTGCTTATACTAATAGTTTTCAGTCGAGCATTAAAATGGCACTGTACGAAGCTTTATATGGTCGTAAATGCCGTACACCTTTGTATTGGATGGGGCCCAGCAAAAGTAAGATTCAAGGGGTTGATTTGATAAAAGAAACTAAACAGAAAGTAAAAGTGATTTGAGATAGTTTGAAAGTAGCTTCCGATCATCAGAAATCTCATACAAATTGAAAAGAAAAGATATTGAGTTTGAGATCAGCGATAAAGTGTTTTTAAAGGTATCTCCGTGGAAGAAAGTGCTTTGGTTCGGCAGAAAAGGCAAATTAAGTCCGAGGTTCATCGGCCTGTATGAGATTATCGAGCGTAAGGCCAGTGGCGTATAGATTGTCGTTGCCACCAGAGCTAGAAAAGATTCATAATGTGTTTTGTGTATCGATGCTTCAATGATACAGATCTGATCTGTTGCATGTAATTTCTTCGTCTCAGATAGACATTCAATCAGATATGACTTACGAAGAAAATCCGATCCATATCTTAGCTCGAGAGGTTAAAGAACTGCGAAATAAGAAAATTTTGTTAGTAAAAGTGATGTGGCATCAACACGGAATTGAAGAGGCTACGTGGGAGCCTGAAGATATTATGAGGTAGAAAGATTCGGATCTGCTCAATGGTAAGATTTTCGGGACGAAAATCCCTAAGAGGGGAGAATTGTAACAATCCGGTTTAGACCCTAGTCAGAATAGTAGTTTCGGGACCACAAATCTGAGTCAGAGAAATGTTTAAATATTATTTTTTGTGATTATGATGTGTAAATTAGCATGTGTGAAAGTCTCGTATGAAAAATTGAATATTTGTGTGCTTAATTTAATAAAAAGAACCTAATCGCTTAAAATGTAAAACCTGTGTGCTAGATGTTAAAAGTGCCTGTTTGATTTTGCTTTATAAATGAAGGGTCCTTATGATGCAAATAGACCATTGGTTTAATGAGTGGACAAATATGGGCAATAGTTAGTGGAATTTTAACGAAATAGATAAGGCTAAAATTGGTATTTAGTAATTAAATTATGTGAAATAAAACATATCTTAAAATCATCCTTATTATCATCATTTTTGACGAAAAATTTGAAAAAAAGAAAGTCAAAGGCTAGGTTTTCATTCGGGTATGGATGAAGCTTGATTAAGGCATGAGTTTTGTTCAGTTTTTGATAATTTCTACGTTTTTGTGATCGTTGCTTAGTATACTATCAAGCCCATGTCTCAATTTCTGATTTTGTTGATGCTTTTGAGTTATGCCATTGATGTAATTATGAGCTTTGTGATGTTAGTTGATGAATTATGAAAGATTTGTTTTGGGTTAACATATATTGTCTTTGAATTTTTGATGAAATTGAGTAATTTGGGCTAAATTGTAAAAATGTTATTTTGAGGGACTAAAATGTAAAATAAATGAAATTTTTTGATTTGTATGAGAGCTATGAAAATTCGGCTAAGCTTGTGGACAAACAAACTTTGTGTATTTGGTGATTTTGTCGATTAGAGACTAAAGTGTCGAAATGTGAAAATGTGAGGGCTAGTTTGCAAAATGCCCTAAATATGTGTCTATGGATTCTTTTGAATAATTTAGTGAATAAAAGGGTTAATTTTGAATACTTATAGATCAAGAAAAGAGGAATTCGGACTTAGACCGAGGGAAGTCGAAGATTATAAAGTAGATGATCCGAGTCGACAATTTTGAGTACGAGGTAAGTTCGTACATAAAACATGATGTTATAAGTATGTTTTGATTATTTTTTTATACATAGATTGTATATACATCTAGTTTGGATGAATACGATGATAAATCAATGGTATTTGGCACTAAGTGTGCAATTTAAACTAGCTTCGGCTATATGAGGCACTAAGTGTGCGATACTGAGATAGCTTCAGTTAATTGAGAAAGCACTAAGTGTGCGGAATTATTATAACTTCGGCTAATCTTTAAAGCACTAAGTGTGTGGATGTTTAAAGCATTGGTAATCTTCGGAAAGTCTTAAAATATTCGAACAAGAGGTGAGAATGAAGGTGAACGAATACGAGAATGTTCAGGTAAGTATAATACCTATGTGGTAGATGGTATTATGCATATAAAGTTTATTGAATTGGTGTAAACATATGGATGACATTGGCATGAAATTGATAGATGATGTAACACCCCTTACCCATATCCGATGCCAGGACAGGGTACTAGGGTTTACCTGACCTAAGCAGAACAAAACATACAGAACCGGGTCACAAAATTTCATTCAAACTAAAACCAATCAATTAAAGTCAATTTTTCTCTATTATGGACCTACAAGGCCTAAAACATACTTACATGCCCGTGTAGAGGCAATGCACACGCCCGTGTGCTTGGGGACACACCCATGTCCTACACTCGTGTGGACTTATTGGATTTATTTTCCAATTTGAACCTACAGGGATTTCACATGGCTGAGCACACACCCGCATCCTTGGCCCGTGTTCCTTACATGGCCTGGGCCACGCCCGTGTGATTTTAGCGAGCATTCTGTTTATCACGTCATCATACAAATTTGAGGCACACGGCCAAGCACACACCCGTGGCCAGATGCTATGTCCTCACACAGTTGAGACACATGACCGTGTCTCTGCCCGTATGTTTAATACCACGCATGTTAACCTAAAATTCAAGGTGCAGGGGACACAAGGCCGAACGACATGCCCATGGGGCTGAACGTGTGTCACACACGGCCTAGACACATGCCCGTGTGTCTACCCATGTGGACCATTTGAAGGCTACTCTCCAAGCCATTTGTAACACCCCTAGCCCGTATCTGTCGCCGAATTAGGGTCATAAAGCATTACAGAATAAAACATGATCTCAAACAATTACACATATAATATATAATTATTCACATAATCAAGTCTCGAAAGTTAATCAAAATTTATTTCATAAATTAATACAACTCTTAAATTTGAACATTTCATATCATATGTATATATAGTCATATCATTCACACGTAACAATATAAAATATAATGCATCAACAATTTCATATATACGGCATTAGCATAGTAATCTATATGAATCTCATATGTTTTACATATTAATTCCATTAAAAGCAAGAATTTGGTTATAAGTCAACTCACTTCATTTCTTGGTCTAATCGGCTAATGAATATATATATCATTATACACATTCACAACTTACACTTAATTAGCAAATTCATATAGCCGTATACATAGGTATAAAGCAACCATAAATATGAACACCTTTACATACATATAAGGCACATAAAAACATAATTAATATAACAAGACCAAACATCATATACGCATGTCTTAACTTAATTCATAAATGAGCACCAAAATTTATATCATGCATATGTCTTCTTTTTTACCTATTAATTTCATAATTTACATTAACTCAATTACATTCATAATGAACCATATAGCCGAATATATATATATCATCATCACAAATGTTATGTATTTTAGTTAAGCCCTCAATAAATATTCAATACAAAACAAACATTTATATATATAACCTAATCAATACAAATATGTAAATATGCATGGTGCGCATTTACCCTAAAACCAAGGCCACACTTAACATTTGAACATATTCTACAGTGACCAAAGCTAATATGGGACATTTTTCATTGCTTATTATCTTGCTTAACTGAAACATACTACTTTAAAACACATGCACAACCAAAACTCTCATCATTGAATTTGCATATTTAAACTCATTAAACATTAATACTATGAACATACTAAATTAAACTAAGCATACTAGGCAAGTCCACATAAATACCATATCTTAGTGTGAAGAACATCCAAAACAACCAAACATACTTATGACTCACTTCTCCATACCTCATGCAAAATCATTAACCAAATTCAATATTCAAACGCATAACACATACTATATTCATTCATGGCACATAGCATATTAATCAAAATGGACTTAAACCATTATCATACCAGAACCAAATTCAAGCATAGAAATAAGCCATTTTCGCATGGCCTTTATACAAAACCAAAGTTCAACATTTCCAAAACACATTCCATCCTATACATGCCATAATTCGAGTTTGACTTATAAAGGTACCAAAATAGCTGATAGTGTGATGAACTTTGCTGACGGTCCCTGAGCTCGTAGCTTGACTCCAAAATCTATAAAACAGAAACAAGTATATACACAGTAAGCCATTATAGCTTAGTAAGTCATAAGCAAATATACAACACAATAACAATATCAACTGGATTTAACCAAAACAACTTATAATATTATAACACATTTAAATCCAAACATATAAAGTTCATATTACATATGTATTCATTCTTACTTATCCCTCTGGCCAAATGCTCATGTAACCAAATTATCATTAATACCATTTAACTTTCACAACCAAATAATCATCAAAACCTAGTTCACATACTATAAACACATGAGCCCATGTATCACAATATGGTTTCATATACACATATTAATTATGTGGCCAAATATGCAAAATCACACATACATATAATTAAACTCATTCATTAATATTCACAAGGCTGAATACATTTACCTCATTTTAATTAGTAATAAGCTCATATATACCTGTTTATTTATCTCGTTTACACACTCGAACATAACTTATCTTTGCCTGATGAACCATTGAGAATTGGGTAGGACACTCGGATAATCACACATATATCGTACAATGCTAATGTCCCAGACGCGGTCTTACATGTAACCACATATCGATGCCTCTGTCCCAGATAGGGTCTTACTCGCACACATATAGCGGAATCACATATCGATGCCATGGTCTTACTCGCACACATAAGTCGGAATCCTATGTCATGATATATGTATCTTAACTATTCCTCAGGTTCATACGGGACTTTCGGACGTCGAACCTCAGTCGAAATGAAGCTTGAACATGGTTACCAAGCTTATACACATTCAGCAATTAGATGTGTAAATTCATACATTACATACCAGCATTTATATATATATATATCATTTAACTACAATTAGGGACGTCTATTTGCTTATAAACTTACCTCGGACGTTATAAAACGGAATAGGGCAGCTAGTCGACGACTTTCATTTTTCCTCGATCCAAATCTAATTTCTTTGGTTCTTGATCTAAACATATTTAAATTAAGCTCATTCAAACATATTTTTATTCAATTTAGTCCAAAAACATATAAATGGGCAAATTATCATTTTACCCCTGACATTTACAATTTTTACAATTTAGTCCTTATTGCACAAACACAAAATATACAAAATTTCAAGATACCCATGTTGGGCCAAATTTTACCCACTCTCATACAAATCCATATATTTCATTTATTTCACATTTTAGTCCCTCAAATTATTATTTTTTCAATTTAGTCCTAATTACTCAAAATCACCAAAAACTCCAATACAGAACATGTTAATCTAAAATATATCTTCCATATTTCATCATCAAACAAAAAAAATCACAAGCTCTCAACAATGGCATAACTCAAAATATTCATCAAAATCAAAAAATTCAAGCATGGGTTTTATAGTACTCGAAGCAACGATCTTAAAAACGTAAAAATTATCAAAAACCGAGCTGAACACTTACCTTGATTGAGCTTAGAACCAACCGAACCCTAGCTTCTTTCTTTTCTTTTTTGTTTAGTTTCGACAATGAAGAACAAATGAAATAAAATAAATTTGATAACTTTATTTTTAATTAATATATGTTTATTAACTAAATTACTTAAATAACCTTAATGAAATAATAATAAAATCATATATTAGATGTATTTTACCGTCCAAACAATGTTCTAATGGAATATTTACAACACAAATACTCCAATTTAGAAAGCCATTAACAAATCAGCCCTTTACAAATTAAACTACCAAATTTTCAATTTACGCAATTAAGTCATTTTATTTAATCGGGCACTCAAACAATAAAATTAAACCACGAAAATTTCACATATATAAATTCACACAAAATAAACATAGAAAATAATTTTTAAATATTTTTTGACTCGGATTCATGGTCTCAAAACCACCGTCCCGATTAGGGTCTAAATTAGGCTATTACAACTCTCCCCCTTAAGGATTTTCGTCCTCGAAAATCTTACCGGTGAATAGGTTCAGATAGCATTTTCTCATTGCATCTTCTAGGTCCGACATTGCTTCCTCAACCCCGTGTTTACATCGCAGTACTTTAACTAACGGAATCTTTTTATTTTGTAACTCTTTAATCTCGTGAGCCAGAATACGAATCGGTTATTCCTCGTACGTCATATCGAGTTTAATCTCAATCTCAGACGGACTAATCACATGTGAAGGATTAGATCAATATCTACGGAGCATCAAAACATGGAATACATTGTGGATCTTTTCTAACTCAGGTGGCAACAATAGTCTGTAAGCAACTGGCCCGATATGCTCTATTACCTTATACGGCCCAATAAACCTCGGACTCAATTTGCCTTTGCAACCAAATCAGAGTATTTTCTTCCACGGTGAGACTTTTAGGAAAACTTTATCTCTGATTTGAAACTCTATAACTTTACGTTTCAAATCTGTATATGATTTCTGATGATCTGATGCCACTTTTAAACTTTCATGGATCACTTTCACTTGCTACTCAATTTTTCTGATTAAGTCAACCATGTGTATCTTATTTTCACTGAGCTTAGTCCAATACAATGGTGTACAACATTTATGATCGTACAAAGCCTCATAAGGTGCCATTTTGATACTCGATTGAAAAATGTTATTATATGCAAATTCAATCAGGGGTAGGTATCGTTCCCACGTACCTTCGAACTCGAGAATGCAACATCTCAACATATCCTCAAGTATCTGAATGATTCGGTCGGACGGGCCATCTATTTGCAGATGGAAAGTAGTACTGAAACGTAATTTCGTACCTAGCGCATCTTACAGTTTCTTCCAAAATCACGATGTAAACCTCGGATCTCTATCTGACACAATAGATATAGGCACGTCATGTAATCTCACAATTTGAGAAACATACAATTTAGCCAGCTTATTAAGTGAGTAGTCTGTACATATCGAAACAAAATGAGGCGACTTAGTTAATCTATCCACAATAACCCAGATTGCATCTTTCTTGCTTGGTGTCAGTGGTAAACCAGATACAAAATCCATAGTAACTCTGTCCCATTTCCACTCAGGTATCATAACTGGCTGAAGTAATCCGGAAGGTACTTGATTCTCAGCTTTTACTTGTTGACAGACTAAACATCTTAGAACAAAGTCATAAATGTCTCGTTGCATACCATGCCACCAATAAAGCTGATTTAGATCATTATACACCTTTGTACTACATGGGTGAATAGATAACCGACTGATGTGAGCTTTATTCAAAATCATCTGAATCAACTCTGAATTCCTCGGAACACATATTCGGTTTCTGAATCTCAAACATTGATCAGCATCAACTCTAAATTCTGAATCAGCATCTGTATCACACTGAGCTCGTTTTGCTAGTAATTCATTATCAACCTTCTAGGCATCACAAATTTGTTGAACAAATAACAGTCTTGCTTTCAATTCAGCTATTATCGATCCATCATCAGACATAGCCATATGCGCATTCATTGCATGCAAAGTAAACAGTGATTTTTGATAAACAGTAATTTATGCATATATTTACCCCATCTTTAACGCATTTTATGGATGATTTTCCCTTAGAATTGGTGAATTTGATGCTCCTAATGCTTTAATTTCATGTTTTCTACTTAGGAGAGCTTAGGAGAGCTAAAAGAACGAGAAACGGGCCAAAAATGGAGAAAATGGGCCAAAGTATGAAATCAACATGGCTTGGACTTCCTCATACGAGCAGACCACACGGTTGTGTCAATTTGGCAGAATCGAAGCATGACTCACACAGGTAGAACACACGCCCGTGCCATTCTAACAGGCTCGAACACGGCCTGAAATAATTGCACACAGGCGTGTCACACGGGCGTGTCCCTGCCGAGCCCAAGTTGAGTCCAATTCAGAAAAGGCCACATTTGAGGGCTCTTAGGCATCCTAAAGCCTATAAATACACCCTAGAGGAGGAAGAAAGAACAAACACAGAATAGGGATTAAGGAATTACTCCAAGGAAGCCGATTGATCCATCTCAGAAGCCGGATTCATCATCAAGACTGAAGATCTCTCCTCAATTTCCCCTTCAGGAGTTTTAGGTTTTCTTTATGTTTTGTATTCTTTATTATTCTGATATGTTTTCTTATTTAGTTATGAACTAAATCCCCTAAATACCTAAGGGGAATGAAACCTAAGATGAATCTTGTTATTATTTTCTGAAATGTATGATAAATATTTAACTTGTTCTTAATTATGTGTTCTTAATTCTTATTTTGATATCCTAGGATACTAATTCAAGATAAGCTCTTATTCAAAGGAGGAATAGACCCTGTCTAAGAGTACATTTGTCATAATTAAGCAGAGTTGTTTGCGCGCCTAGACATAGGGTGACAAGATTTTTCTGGATTAGGGTGAAACCTAATAAGGGGATCCATAGATCGAGTTAATTTAACCCTAGGGTGTTAATTAGAGAAAGGTCTCAATTATTCAATCCAGGGATTAGACGTTATTAGTCTTGAATAGGGATAATAACATAACTTAGGGATCTCTACGGAACAAGTTAAATGAATAAATCGTCCGATTCGGAGCCAGAATAACAAGTACAGTCTAGGTGGATTTTTCCTTAGGTAATGTCTTAATTCAATCGATTTTTCCAAAAGCAATTCCCCAATTCTATTCTCTGTGAGTTCTTAGTTTAGATAATTAGTTAGTTAAAACAAAACCTCTTTATTCCTAGGCTAGATAATAAAAAGACAGCCATTACTAGTACTTTTAGTTCCTTTGGGTTCGATAATCCGGTCTTGTTAAAACTTTACTACTGTTCGATAGGTACAGTTGCCTACATCACGATAATAGTTAGTTTCAAGGACGATTAATTATAAATAATTAAAACCTATCACGAAATCATACGATCAAGTTTTTAGCGCCATTGCCGGGGAACTAAAATATTAGGAATACTCAATTTTTATTACTTTAGCCATTTATTTTTATTGCGATCTAATTTTATTCTAATTTACTGATTTTCTTTTTCTTTCTTCTAGCAGGTTTTTTTATAGTTTATGACTAGAAGAAACCTGTTAGGACCACTAGTTTTTAACGAAGAAATTGATCGTACAGTTTGCAGAAACCAAAGAGAAATAAGGCGAAGCCTAAGATACACAGAGAATGAGCAAGAAAACGATACTCAACCCCCAATCGAAGTGATGGCTGAAAACTAAGACAATCAGCTACCTCCTGCAATTGCGGCTAATCAAAATCCTGCTCCACGCACTATGTATGATTATGCTAAACCTTCTTTAACAAGAACTGAATCGAGCATAGTTAGACCTGCTGTAACTGCAAATACTTTTGAACTGAAACCTAACACAATTCAAATGATACAACAATTTTTTCATTTTGATGGTTTGCAGGATGAAGATCCCAACGCTCATTTAGGAAACCTTTTGGAACTATGCAATACATTTAAAATTAATGGCGTTTCTGATGACACCATTCGTCTTCAGTTATTCCCTTTTTCATTGAGGAACAAAGCTAAACAGTGCTTGAACTCGTTACCACGAGGTTTAATTACTACTTGGGAACAAATGACCGAAAAATTTATACTAAAATATTTTCCACTGGCTAAGATGGCTAAATTACGTAATGATATCTTCTTTTGTGCAGATGGATTTAGAAACACTCTACGATGCATGGGAGAGATACAAAGACCTTTTGAGAAGGTGCCCTCACCATGGGTTACCGCTTTGGCTACAGGTTCAAACGTTCCATAATGGCCTGAATCCTTCGACTCGACAAATGGTTGACGCAGCTACTGGCGGAACCATCAATAATAAAACACCTGAAGATTCTTATGAGTTCATAGAGGATATGTCATTGAATAACTATCAGTGGCAAGTCATGAGGACAAAGCCAACGAAAATAGCCAGTGTTTATAACGTCGATTCGGTCACCATGCTCTTTAATCGGGTAGAACTCTTGAATAAGATAATTGATGGTTTTCTTAGTTCTTCACAGGTTCACCCAGTAATGCAGTACGAAGCAAGTGAAGGTGGAACAAGCCATTCGAAATACCAACCTTATGGCCACAACATGAATAACGAGCAATTAAATTACATGGGTAATAATCTTCAACCTCAAAACAATCTATATAGTAACACTTATAATGCAGGTTGGAGGAATCACCCAAATTTCTCATGAGAAGGCCAAGGAAATCAGCGACCACCTCCAGGCTACCAACAGCCACCCTATCAACTGGAAAAGAAACCGAACCTTGAAGAGATGCTCACAAAGTTTATCTCGGTATCAAAAACCCATTTTCAGAGCACCAAAGCGACACTTAAAAATCAACGAGGGTCAATCCAAGGGCTCGAAACTTAGATAGACCAGCTTTCTAAACTAATCTCCGAATGACCACAAGGTAGCTTACCAAGTAATACTGAACCTAACCCAAGGGAACAGCTCAACGCGATTAATGTTCAAAATGAAGAAAGATTTGTTGAGCCTGAGCCAGAACCGAGGCAAGAAACAGTGGTAAGCAAAGGTAAAGGTATGGTAGATTATAATAAAAACAAACCAGTGACTGTCGAATATAAACCTCATGTGCCATACCCCAATGCAAAAAGGAAAGACCGCTCAGATGAACAATTTGGTAAATTCCTTAAACTCCTAAAAAAATTACATATTAACTCACCGTTTATTGAAGCTCTATCGCAGATGCCAAACGCAATGAAATTTTTAAAGGAGCTTTTAGCAAGTAAATGGAAGTTGGACAAGGCGTCGCATGTGGAGCTAAACACAGTTTGCTCAGCTATTCTCCATAATAAACTACCTAACAAACTAAAAGATCCAAGGAGTTTTATGATTCCTTGCTTAATTGGTAGTTTAGATGTTAATAATGCATTAGCTGATTTAGGGGCTAGTATCAACGTCATGCCTTACAAAATGTTTAAGCAACTAGGTCTCAGGAAACCCAAACAGACTAGGATGAGCATTCAATTAGCAGATAAAACTATAAGATTCCCTAGGGGTATTATTGAAGATGAGCTAGTTAAAATCGATAAATTTATATTTCCCATTGACTTCATTGTTCTAGACATAGAGGAGGATAGCAACACTCCTTTAATTCTAGGAAGGCCCTTTTTAGCAGCTGCTAAAATGATCATTGATGTTGGCACAAGTGAACTCACACTCCGGGTGGAAGACGAAACAATCACCCTTCAAGCTCGTAATTCTGGCAACACATTGGAAATTGAAGGTTATTGTTTAACACATTCTACTAAAACTGACAATATGGTGCAACCTACTTTGCAGGAAATGAGTCTGAAGGAAGCACATGAGTCATTCTCAAGCAATAGTAGAGGACCTACTCATGAAGAATGAAGACTGCAAATAGAGGAGCTAGATGAATGGTGAACACATAAACCGAGAACACACGATAAACCAAAACTACGCCAGAACGAGCTCGATACCTTTCCAAATCAACTTCAGGTTGGCGTTAAAGTCTTATTAGATGCCGCAGATCCTCACATTGTCACTGCCAGACCAGATGAAGAAATCCCTCTTACGGTACTTAGTATTTTTCCATTCGGTACAGTTGAGGTAAGTCACCCCAAGTTTGGCACTTTTAAGGTAAGCAACACCCGTTTAAAACCTTATTTTGATTAGATTGATAGCAGTAATAAGGAGTATAAACTCCTCCAACCACCATGACCATTCAATGAAGAGGTAACTCGAGCATAGACTATAAATAAGCGCTTCTCGGGAGGCAACCTGAGCACTAACAATATTAATTTCTTTAAATTTTAGTATTTAACACCTAACTTACTAATAGAGATCTTGAATACAGGTTTTTCCACAAAGACACAGCCAAGCACACTGGCGTGCTTAGGGCCGTGTGAAAACAGGGCAAAAGATTTCCCTAACACGGGCTACGATAAAATGCCACCAGCGTGTGACATGGTCGTGGTCGAACCTACCAAAACAACACGTTCGTGCGACAAGCCCTTGTCTAGTACCCGTGGTCGAACCTGTTAAATTGACACGGGCGTGGACCTTGCATACACGGGTGTGGGAGAAGCGAACGAAGCTAGACACAGTCGTTCAACACAACCATGTGGACCCACATGCCCAAGGAACACGGGCGTGTACTAAATGTCAGACACGCCCAAATTCAAAATTCACGAATCACACGGGCTGAAATTGGGGAGCACGGGCGTGTTACCTGGCCGTGTGCCCCAAAATCTATAAAAACCCTGCACTATTCATTGTCCTCCCAACCCAAAAACCCTAACCCTAGCCGCTGCAAGTCCACACGACCTCTCTGCCACGCCCGTGCACCGCATCCAACTCCATTTTTGCCGCTCATTCTCCCTTTTCTAGCGTTTGTTTACTTTTTACCCTTTAATTGCACTCAATTTTCATTTTAGTTATCATAGAACTATGCATTTTTCATGATTATTTTCATTTTTCTCTCACTCACATTTTATTCATAGAACAAGCTATTATCTTTTTCATGTGCAAATTATTACTCTTTATATGATTCCTCTACTTTATTTGATTAGTTAGAAGTAAATATTCATGATTAGAACAATAGACATACTCATGCCTTTAGTGTTAACATTTTTCATCCGTCACACATGTTGCATTCCATGAAATTTGTTGTCGTTTTCAGGACAAACAATTGATTTCTTTGATTAACTTGTTAGTCTTAGTAGTTGCTGAAATTATGATTGTTATTTACAATTTGTCTTCATTTTACTTTGATCATTCCTCAAGATGAATTAATGGTTTTGATTGTAGGTACCATGTCAACTTCACGAGGAATGAAAACAGTCGTACCTGCTTCCAAGAAATGGAAGGAAGCGTCATCTTCCGCGTGTCCAACCGCGAAAATTCGCCACCCTCTCCTACAGTTCCCCCGTGGGCCCCAGAAAGAACTTTTCCAAATACTTCGGGCCTGATCTTTAATTGCGAGCCGCTGCATCGATTGGGCTACCGTACAACAAGTTCTATTGGCTATTGCGATTCGGGCCTTCCTAACCACCGACCCTTGGGAGCTGTTCCTTGGGATCATAGAGCCAACATACCTCGAGCTCACGATGGAACTATGCTCAATGTTCCATCTTCAGATCGTAATGACGAACTACGATGATCCCGGCACGGTCCAATTTCGCCTAGGTAGATTAATCTGCTAACTAAGCATCCTAGAGTTCGGTGCTGCACTGGGCTTATATATGGAGGAGTTCAAGGAGGAGAAAGAACTAAATGCTCTCACTCACCACATACACTTCTCTCCCTCGAAGTGCTGGCACATTTTGGCCCCTGGCGCGACCTCCTACAATCCTAGCTGCTCCAACATATCAGTTCTCCCACCTTCCCTGAGGTACCTACAAGCCATTTTGGCTCACATGATTACAGGAAGGCAAGAGAGCACTGGCGTCGTCAACACTCACGACACCTACTTTTTATGGTGTATGTCGCACGAGCATGTCATCGACCTTGCCTATTTCATTGCCCTCGTGATTCAGCACTAGATGGAGTGGCATAGGAAGGGGGTCATCTCCATTGGCCCCTATGTGATGCGATTGGCTCGACACTTCGGGCTCCTCGACACCACGGCCCAAGAATCATCCTTGACCCTCATTGGCTAGATGTCTCCACAAGGCATCTCGAGCATGCTTAGCATGAGGATGATCGAGAGGTACCGAGGAACCTACCCTCTTCAATATTGTCTCGCCCAATCTACCGAAGAGGAGGCCTACGAGGACATTCTTGATGATGTCCCTCCGTAGCACGAGGACTGACTATCCTAGCCACCGCCACCCTCTCGTCCAGTTCATGCGGCGGCTTCATATGATGACATCTTTGAGCACCTCACTCGATTCGAGCAGCAGTGTTTTCAACGATTTGACAACATTGATGCTACTCTATAGCAGATTTGTCAGCACCTCCACATCTCATCGCCAGTCCCACCTCGCGAACCATCCAGCGATGAAGATGTTTAAAAATATTTATTTATTATTTTATGTTTTTAATTTTTATTAGAACTATTTTTTATTAGATTTTAGATTTTTATTTTTAATTATAAATTTCGGTTATTTCTTTATGAGTAATTATTCTTCCTAATACCCCCTAAAAAGTTCCTGATCTTATTACAGTTATATAAAGCTCTTAAGCACATCATTGCATAGGAACTAAAAACTCCACCGGGAAAGGTTCTTCACGACTGTCATGTCCTGATCGACCATGACCACACCTACCACTAGATATATTATTCTTTTGGCGCAAGTTATGGACTAATGAACCTCTACCACCGTCAGAGTATTCTCCTCCACTCTCGCACTGATTACTCTCCAAAACTCCAGTTCGAGGAATTCATCATACAGGAAGTTTCATTTCTCTCCCTATCTTATTTTTATATTCTAATATCTATCTTTGTACATTGAGGGCAATGTACATCTTAAGTGTAGGGGGATATTTATTTCATTATCAGAAAAACCCTGAATGACTGCCTTGTTCCCTTGGAAAGCTCTCATATCGTATTTAGGATAAATTTTGATTGATTTATGACGATGATTAATATATCTTGAATTAAAACATAGGCATTTATGCATTGATTGTTTACACTTCAATACATTAGAGAATCAAGCATGATAAGTTGATTTTTAAGAATTTAAAATTTTAGGTTGTTTCCCCAAAGTTAGGTATTACTTTGGGTTAGAATTCACAAGTTTTAAACATCAAAAAGTCATAATTTTTGTGAGATTTTTGAACCTTTTGAGTATCTATTAATTCTTTAATGCTCACTTTTATTATTGCTTTGAGTGCATAAATATCGAACTATTATTCTAGAACTTGCTTGATTATGCATGTCAAGACCACATCATTTGATTTAATATGTCAAAATGATTAAGGCACTTAGGATTAACCCATTCATGCCATGAAAAGCCTACCTCCACGATTAACCCCTAGTAAACTCCCTTGAGCCTAACAAGCCATTTCTTGTATTTCCCTTAATATTAACCCTTAACCCATTATTGTTGAAATCCCCTAAATTATTCCCTATTTTTGTCGAGATTTGAGTTGAAGAAATTGCTTAGCTATGTCTTGTTCTTAATAGTTAGTCTATGTTATTTAACTTGTTCTTAAAAAAAATTGTATACACATTAGTAATTCCATATTCTGAGAATAAACCCTGTTGTATGCAAGTGATGATTAACCCTTTTTCTAGTTAGGCAATTTTTCAATTCAATCTCGATTCTAACCCTTTCTTTTAGCTTGTGACTACACCCCCTAACCAAGCCTCATTACAACCCTCTAAAGACCTTTTGATTGACGTATCATCTCAAATTATAGTGGTGGAGATTTGATTTTCATGCAAGCCTATGGTAATGACTTTTCATTATTGACTATTGAGTGCTTCATTTATTATCCTTAAACACCTCGAGTGATTTGAGTGAATCTTTAGTGAGGATGTAAAACTTTGTGATATTCTGAATCAAAAGCAATTACTTAGATGAGGGGAGACACCTATGTTTGCATGATTAAATACTCAACTTGGAATGTTTGAAACTTTTATATTCTTTTAGTTGAATTCTCAATGGATTATTTTGAGATATTACCGATAGAACTTTTAAGTTGAGAAGAATTTATTTTTATTATGAGTTGAGAATTTTTCTTGAGGACAAGCAAATGCTTAAATGTGGGGGTATTCGATAAACCGTAATTTATACATATTTTTATGCCATGTTTAACGCATTTTATGGATGATTTTCCCTTAGAATTGGTGAATTCGATGCTTCTAATGCTTTAATTTCATGTTTTATACTTAGGAGAGCATAAGAGAGTGAAAGGAACGAGAAATGGGCCAAAGTACGAAATCAACATGGCCTAGACTTCCTCACACGGGCAGACCACACGGCCGTGTCAATTTGGTAGAATCGAAGCACTACTCACACGGGTAGAACACACGCCTGTGCCATTCTAACAGGCTCGAACATGGCTTGAAATAATCGCACATAGGCGTGTCACACAGGCGTGTCCCTGCCGAGCCCAAATTTGAGTCCAATTCAGAAAAAGCCACTTTTGAGGGCTCTTAGGCATCCTAGAGCCTATAAATACACCCTAGAGGAGGAAGAAAGAACACACACAGAATAGGGAGTAAGGAATTACTCGAAGGAAGCTGATTGATCTATATTAGAAGTCGGATTCATCATCAAGACTAAAGATCTCTCATCAATTTCCCCTTCAGGAGTTTTAGGTTTTCTTTATGTTTTGTATTCTTTATTATTCTTATGTGTTTTCTTATTTAGTTATGAACTAAATCCCCTAAATACCTAAGGGGAATGAAACCTAAGACGAATCTTGTTATTATTTTCTGAATTGTATGATAAATATCTAACTTGTTCTTAATTATGTTTTCTTAATTCTTGTTTTGATATCCCAGGATACTGATTCAAGATAAGCTCTTATTCGGAGGAGGAATAGACCCTGTCTAAGAGTACATTTGTCATAATTAAGCGGAGTTGTTTGCACGCCTAGACATAGTGTGACAAGATTTTGCCAGATTAGGGTGAAACCTAATAAGGGGATCCATAGATCGGGTTAATGCAACCCTAGGGTGTTAATTAGAGAAAGGTCTCAATTATTCAATCTAGGGATTAGATGTTATTAGTCTTGAATAGAGATGATAACATAACTTAGGGATATCTACGGAATAAGTTAAATGAATAAATCGTCTGATTAGGAGCCAGAATAACAAGTACAGTCTAGGTGAATTTTTCCGTAGGTATTGTCTTAATTCAATAGAGTTTCCCAAAAGCAATTCCCCAATTCTATTCTCTGTGAGTTATTAGTTTAGATAGTTAGTTAGTTAAAACAAAACCTCTTTATTCCTAGGCTAGATAATGAAAAGATAGTCATTACTAGTACTTTTAGTTCCTTTGGGTTTGACAATCTGGTCTTGCTAAAACTTTACTACTGTTCGATAGGTATACTTGTCTACATCACGATAATAGTTAGTTTCAAGAATGATTAATTATAAATATTTAAAACCTATCACAAAATCACGCGATCAATTTTCGGCTTAAAGCATCAGCAATGACATTAACCTTTCCTAGGTGATAGTCAATCACAAGGTCATAGTCTTTTAACAATTCTAGCCATCAGCGTTTTCTCAAATTTAGATCTTTCTGAGTCATCAAGTATTTCAAACTTTTTTTATTAGAATATACATGAAATTTCTAATCGAACAGATAGTGGCACGATATCTTTAATGCAAACATAATAGCTACTAATTCTAGGTCGTGTATCGGATAGTTCCTTTCATGTGGCTTTAGCTGTCTAGAGGTATAAGCTATAACTTTACCTTCCTGCATCAGAACATATCCCAAACCATTTAAAGATGCATCACTATAAATAAGAAATCCTTTACCCAATTCCGATTGAACTAGTATTGGAGCTTCAGTCAAATAGGCTTTCAACTGATCAAAACTTTTCTGGCACTTCTCTGACCACTCGAACTTAACATCTTTCTACAATAGCTTCATCATCGGAGCTGCAATCGTAGAGAAACCTTTCACGAACTGTCTATAAACCAGTATGTCCTAGAAAGGTTTGGACTTCAGAAACATTCCTCGAAGGTTTCCAATCGATTGTAGCTAAAAATTTGCTCGAATCAACCTGAATACCCTATGCTGATACCACATGACCCAGAAAACTGACTTCACTTAACCAGAACTCACATTTACTGAATTTTGCATACAACTGCTTATCTCACAAAGTCTGTAACACAAGTCTCAAATGTTCGGCATGTTCAGCTTTATCACGAGAGTAGATCAAAATGTCATCTATAAACACAACCATAAACAGGTCCAAATACAGTCTAAAGATCCGATTCAGACAGCAGGTGCATTAGTGAGTCTGAATGGCAGAACTAAAAACTCATAGTGTCCATACCTCATTCGAAAAGCAGTCTTCGGCACGTTGGAGTCTTTAACTTGTTACTGATAATAGCCTAATCTCAAATCTATCTTTGAAAACACTGTAGCCCCTTTCAGCTGATCAAATAGATCATCAATCCGTGGCAACAGATACTTATTCTTTATAGTCACCTTATTGAGCTGTTTATAATCAATGTACATTCTCATAGTTCCATCTTTCTTTTTCACAAGCAGTATTGGTGCACCCCAAGGAGAGAAACTCAGTCACGCAAAACCTCTATTTGTCAACTCTTGCAACTGAGCTTTCAATTATTTTAATTCTGTAAGTGCCATTCTATGCAGAGCTATGGATATCAGAGTCATCCCAGGCACTAACTCAATACCAAACTCTATTTTCGGAATAGGTGGCAAACTTGGTTATTCTTCAGGAGACACATCTGGATACTCACATTCAACTGGTACTGATTCAAAGTTTCTTTCAGCCACTTTACTATCAAGCACGTAGGCAAAATAAGCTTCACAACCTTTTCTCACATATTTCTAAGCTAGCATTGTAGAAATCACTGCTAGAAATCCATTCAAATCATTAGATTCAATCCGAATAATCTCATCATTCTGGCTCTGTAGATGAATGGTATTTCTCTTGCAGTTCACAACAACATCATGTAAAGTCAACCAATCCATACCCAGAATTATGTCGAATTCATCAAATGGTAGCAACATCAAATCAGCCAGAAAACATGAATCTCGAACCATCAAGGAACAATTCTTACACACTCTATCAACCATAACACACTGACCCAAGGGGTTTGACACTTTAATCACAAACTCTGTAGACTCAACAGGCAGAGTCTTGTTGAATACTAATGTCTCACACACATAAGAATGAGTAGAACCAGGATCAATCAATGCAATTACATTAGTATCATAAAAAGTGAATGTATCGGTAATAACATCTGGGGATGAAGCCTCCTGTCACGCGCTAATAGCATAGGCTCTAGCAGGTACACGAGCCTCAGATCTAACTGTTGTATCTTTAATTCCTCTCTGACTGCCACTCGCATTACCCGTATTTCTCGAGGGTCTACCCCGAGCCGCAGTATTACCCAATCTCGTGTTCTGCACTGGATTTTCTTCAGTTAACCCTGGGCAATCTCGAATATAATGATCTGTCGATCCACATTTAAAATAGGCTAGATCATGCAACCTGCAACTGCTGGGATTTTGTTTACGACAGTGTTTACACTCAGGTTGGTTTTATCTAACATTCCCCACACTAGCTACTAAGGTAGCTCTCGAGCTCATAGGTGGTCTATTCTGATCCTGTCGAGAATAACCTGAAATGGCTTTTGAATGGCTGAAATCATTTCAAAACTTCTTTGGTGTTGACTGAACTGACTTATTGAATGATCTATTCTGTGAGTCTCTAGCTTCAAAATCAGCTTTTCTCTTCTCTTTCCCGAGCTCTTCAGCTTTGTAGGCTCACTCAACAAGTACCACAAACTCTTTTATCTCAAGTATGCCAGCTAACAGTTTAATATCTTCATTCAGCCCATCTTCTAACCTTTTACACATTATAACTTTGGTAGAAATTTACACATTATAGCTTCGGTAGAAACACACTCTTGGGCATACCAGCTGAGTCTCACAAATTTCTACTCATATTCTATCACAGTTATCTAACCCTATTTCAGCTCCAGAAATTATTTACGCTTCTGATCAATAAATCTCTGGCTGATATATTTCTTACGGAACTCTGTCTGAAAGAATTCCCAGGTCACCCGCTCTCTCGGTATCATTCATACTAGGGTATTCCACCAGTGATATGCTGTGTCTCGAAGCAAAGATATGTTACACTTTAAACATTCATCTGGGTACAGGACAGCTCATCAAACACACAGATAGTATTATCAAGCCAGAACTTAGCCCGCTCAGCATCATCATCATCCATAGCTTTAAACTCTCCAGCCCAGTGTTTTCTGATTTTATCAACAAGTGGCTTATACACTCTCAACGGATCACTTACTTGAGGTACAGCAGGCATCGAGGATGGATTAGTTAGGGGTGGAGGTTGTTGTGCAGTTGGGTTAGTCCGGATATACTGAGTAAACCAGTCATTCATCATTTGGTAAAAGGCTTGTCTAGCCTCTCCTTCCTGGTTACTCAAAATCGGTCGAGAATCAACCGGCGCTATCCCTTGTGCGGGAGCAGGCGCTACACTCTTGACATCATCAGCTACATCTCTGTCGGGATCCGTTTACTATATGAAAACACATTTTCAAATGTCAGAAGTCATCACACTATCGCAGTATATAATTATGGCATGTATAGCTAGACACACACGCTACATTAGTTCTAGAACTAACTGAACCGCAGCTCTGATACCAATAAAATATAACACCCTAGCCCATATCTGTCGCCGAATTAGGGTCATAAAGCATTACAGAATAAAACATGATCTCAAACAATTACACATATAATATATAATTATTCACATAAACAAGTCTCGAAAGTTAATCAAAATTTATTTCATAAATTAATACAACTCTTAAATTTGAACATTTCATATCATATGTATATATAGTCATATCATTCACACGTAACAATATAAAATATAATGCACCAACAATTTCATATATGTGGCATTAGCATAGTAATCTATATGAATCTCATATGTTTTACATATTAATACCATTAAAAGCAAGTATTTGGTTATAAGTCAACTCATTTCATTTTTTGGTCTAATCGGCTAATAAATATATATCATTATACACAATCACAACTTACACTTAATTAGCAAATTCATATAGCCATATACATAGGTATAAAGCACCCATAAATATGAATACCTTTACAGACATACAAGGCACATAAAACATAATTAACATAACAAGACCAAATGTCATATACGCATGTCTTAACTTAATTCATAAATGAGCACCAAAATTTCTATCATGCATATGTCTTTCTCTTTACGTATTAATTTCATAATTTACATTAACTCAATTACATTCATAATGAACCATATGGTCGAATATATATATCATTATCACAAATGTTATGTATTTTAGTTACACCCTCGATATAGATTCAATACAAAACAAACATTTATATATATAACCTAATCAATATAAATATGTAAATATGCATGGTGCGCATAATGCCGCACTTAACATTTGAACATATTCTAAAGCGATTAACCAAAGCTAATATGGGACATTTTTCATTGCTTATTATCTTGCTTAGCTGAAACATACTACTTTAAAACACATACACAACCAAAATTCTCATCATGGAATTTGCATATTTAAACTCATTAAACATTAATACTAAGAACATGCTAAATTAAACTGAGAATACTAGGCAAGTCCACATAAATACCATATCTTAGTGTGAAGCACATCCAAAACAGCCAACCATACTTACGACTGACTTCTCCGTACCTTATGCAAAATCATTAACCAAATTCAATATTCAAACACATAACACATACTATATTCATTCATGGCACATAGCATATTAATCAAAATGGACTTAAACCATTATCATACCAGAACCGAATTCAAGCATAGAAATAAGCCATTTTCGCATGGCCTTTATACAAAACCAAAGTTCAACATTTCCAAAACACATTCCAACCTATACATGCCATAATTCGAGTTTGCCTTATAAAGGTACCAAAATAGCTGATAGTGTGATGAACTTTGCTGACGGTCCCTGAGCTCGTAGCTTGACTCCAAAATATATAAAACAGAAACAAGTATATACACAGTAAGCCATTATAGCTTAGTAAGTCATAAGCAAATATACAACACAATAACAATATCAACTGGATTTAACCAAAACAACTTATAATATAACACATTTAAATCCAGACATATAAATTTCATATTACATATGTATTCATTCTTAGGTATCCCTTTGGCCGAATGCTCATGTAACCAAATTATCATTAATACCATTTAACTTTTACAACCAAATAATCATCACAACCCTAGTTCACATACTATAAACACATGAGCCCATGTATCACAATATAGTTTCATATACACATATTAATTATGTGGCCGAATATGCTAAATCACACATACATATAATTAAACTCATTCAATAATATTTAGAAGGCTGAATACACTTACCTCATTTTAATTAGTAATAAGCTAATACATACCTGTCTATTTATCTCGTTTACACACTCGAACAAAACTTATCTTTTCCTAATGAACCATTTGGAATTGGGTAGGACACTCGGATAATCACACATATATCGTACAATGCCAACGTCCCAGACGTGGTCTTACAAGTAACCACATATCGATGCCATTGTCCCAGACAGGGTCTTACTCGCACACTTATAGCGGAATCACATATCGATGCCATGGTCTTCCTCGCACACATAAGTCAGAATCCTATGTCATGACATATGTATCCTAAATATTCCTAAGCTTCGTACGGGACTTTCGGACGTCGTAGCTCGGTCGAAGCGAATGCTTGAACATGGTTACCACGTTTCTACACATTCAGAAATTACATGTGTAAATTCATACATTACTTGCCAACATTTATATATATAGCATTTAACTATAATTAGGCACGTCTATTTGGTTATAAACTTACCTCGGATGTTATAAAATAGAACACGACAGCAAATCGACGACATTTGTTTTTCCCCAATCCAAATCTGATTTCTTTGGTTCTTGATCTCAACATATTAAAATTAAGCTCATTCAAACATATTTTCATTCAATTTAGTCCAAAAACACATAAATGGGCAAATTACAATTTTACCCCTAACATTTTAACTTTTACAATTTAGTCCTTATTGCACAAAACAAAAAATATACAAAATGTCAAGATACCTTCGGTCCAAATTTTACCCACTCTCATACAAATCCATATATTTTATTTATTTCACATTTTAGTCCCTCAAATTATTATTTTTACAATTTAGTCCTAATTACTCAAAATCACCAAAACCTCCAATACAAAACATGTTAATCTAAATTATATATTCCATATTTGATCATCAAACAACAAAAATCACAAGCTCTTAACAATGGCATAACTCAAAATATTCATCAAAATAAAAAATTCAAGCATGGGTTTTGTAGTAATGAAAGCAACGATCTCAAAAATGTAAAAATTATCAAAAATCGAGCTGAATGCTTACCTTGATTGAGCTTAAAACCAACCGAACCCTAACTTCTTTTCTTTTCTTTTTTGTTTAGTTTCAGCAATGAAGAACAAATGAAATAAAATGAATTTGATAACTTTATTTTTAATTAATATATGTTTATTAATTAAATTACTTAAATAACCTTAATGAAATAATAATAAAATCAAATATTATATATCTTTTATCATCCAAACAATGTGCTAAAGGAATATTTATAACTAAATACTCCAATTTAGAAAGACATTAACAAATTAGCCTTTTACAAATTAAACTACCAAATTTTCAATTTACACGATTAAGTCCTTTTATTTAATCGGGCACTCAAACGATAAAATTAAACCACGAAAATTTCACAGATATAAATTCACACAAAATAAACACAGAAAATAATTTTTAAATATTTTATTTACTCGGATTCGTGGTCTCAAAATCACCGTTTCTATTAGGGTCTAAATCGGGCTGTTATACCATTGGTCACCCTTAAACAATCATACACTTCCATATGTTCAATGGCATATCCCATGATATATTTGGACACTTAAACAGGTAACATTACAACATCACTAGGGCCCCTTTTCATACTAGTCCATTAGTATTCACACAACCTTATCTTTTAGTCATTCCACACCAATTTCATAGTTTACCATATTCCTTATTATCAATCCATTATGAGTGCTAAATCATGCAACCACATGCTAGCAAATAAATAGTCATCCATCGAACCAACACATACACATCTTAGTACGCATGTAAAGGTAAACTTAGGGATACATCCCAAATCACATAGCCACATACAAAATAATCAATGCCCAAATGAGCCATTACACTTGGCTACTTCAACATGGCACATATACACAAAATAGACACGTTTCCTATACATTCCATGACCAAAATAATTAAACCCTTTTATACCCAAAATCCTGGAAGATAGTGTGATCCGAGCTCCGACGTCTCCCTATCCTTTGAGCTAGCTTGACGTATCTAAAGAGAAGGGAAAAGAGGGGGGGTAAGCTATAAATCTTAGTCAGTACACATACAAATAATCTACATTTTGCAATTATTGATAATCTACACATAATTACTTATCCATTATGATACTTTTCACCATGTCATATATATATTTACCTTCCATATTCATATGCACATGCTTATCCGAATACATATCTTTCATAATATCACCATTTACTGTAACATCCTGATTTTCTGGCCTAGTCAAAACAGTGGTTTTGGGACCACAAATCCAATGAGGAAAAATTCATTTTTATTATATTTTTATGGTCTACGATTTCACGAAATGTTTTTGTGAAAATTCCGTTCAAAAATTTCGACGTTTGGGCACTCAATTTGGTCAAAAGGACTAAATTGTAAAAAGTGCAAAAGTTGAGTTCTACATGCTAGAAGTGTCTAATTGTTATGAGTTTTTAAATTAAAGGTACTTAAATGGTATTAGACCATTTTTAAGTTTGTGGACAAAAATGGACATGGTATGATAGGTTTTTAAAAGTTTTTCATTAAGGGCATTTTAGTAAATTGGTAATTAAAATGAATTAAAAATGCCAAAATAAGCCAAATTTTCTCATCTTCTTCCTCATGGCCGAATTTTTCATGAAAAACACCATGGATAAGGTTTTCAAGCTTTCCAAGCTCATTTGTAAGTGATCCCGAGCCCCATTTTTAATGTTCTTTACATTTTTAAAGTCCCGGTAACATGTTCTAGCTATTTCTACCATTATTTTGAGCTAGGATTTGTGTTTAAAAATTTACCCATGAATGATATGCATGTATTTTGATGTTTAATGGTAGAATATGAAGCTTGAAATTGTGTTAAACAACTTTTGCTAAGTGATTTTACGTGAAAACGAGTAAAACGGCATAATCGGTAAAAATACCTAATGTTCATAAGTACATGTTGGAGTGAGAATTTGATGTTGCCATAGAAGGAAAAAATGGTCAGCATGTCATAAAACATAAGAAAATAGGATGAAGTTTAGTTTCCGAACCTTGGGGCAAAAGTACAAATATGCAAAAGTTTAGGGGTCAAAATGCAAATTTGTAAAAATATGATTTTTGAACCCGTATGAATAATGTGACTAATTTTTAGGCTAAATGTGATATTATAGATGAAGGAAATTGAGATTTGAGCTTAAATCAGGAAAATACAAGGTTATAGACTAAAATGGCAAATTGTCATTTCTGGATCGAGGTAAGTTCGTGTGTTAATAATAATGCAATACCATGCATGAATTGTAATTCTCTATTGATATGGCATAAATTGTATGAGTTAATATGTTTAAGAGAAGTTGATGGATGGTATGTATGATATGGAAAAATGTAATGCTTGTTGTGACATGTGAAATTGAATGGCAAATTATTGTTACATGAATTGAGTGTTAAATTCTATTACCTGGGTTGTATGAATTGCTACACGATTGTACCAGATGAGATTACAAAAAGTTTGTACCTAAATAATTTATCGATTCTTTTTATTTTATTATATTTTGTTATCATATGAAATGTGGCTGCCTATAGAATGACTATTTGTTGTAAATTGCAAATTGAAAAAGGACTATGAATAAATTTGTAACATGTTGGAAAGTGAGGAATTTACCAGTTGAGCCTTTGGAATAGAAACGATACAAATGATCTATTGTGAGGTCGCATGTGTAGTACTAAGTGCAGGCTAGTACGTGTACCAGATGGTTAGGTCACGTGTGTAGTACTAAGTGCAGGCTACTACATGTACCAGATAATTGGTCGCATGTGTAGTACTAAGTGCAAGCTACTATGCGTACCGGATAGCTTTGGCTATAAGTGTGAAAATATGTGCAGGCATTTGAGTATCAGTTATTATTCCGAAGAGTTCAATGGGAAAATCGATTAAGTAAAAAATACATGTGAACATGTTTATATGATGAATAAGTGCAGGTATATGTTTAAGAAAATTTTGAGCAATATGATTGATATTTGTGTGAACTTCGATAAGACAAAATGGATAAAGTGAAATTATGTAAGAGTGAATTTTAGTAGTAAAACAGTGTTGGACAGTAGCAGTTGTGTGAATTTGAAAATTTACCAAAAATTGTGTAAGTTGAATTATATTTCATATAAATTATGTAATTAAATCTTAATGAGTCTATTTTCATATAAAGGAAACAGGGGGAAGAAAAAGAGTTGTATATTATGTGATATTCTAATTTTTGTGAGACAGTGTCAGAATGAATTATAGATCCCCTATTCTGATTTTGAAAAATTGTTAAAAATTGTAGAAAACTAATTATGGGTTATAATCTATACTCATAGAATCTTTGATGAGTCTAGTTTTAATAGAAACAAACGGGAACATTATCCAAGTCTTTTACTATGAGATAAATAAATTTTAGTGAAGAAAGGTTGAAGCTGTTAAACAGCAAAATATGGGAGATTTTGAATAATAAACTGTACTTATTGGCTGGACCAAAAGTCCTGAGACTTTTATGGTGGAAAGATATATGAGTCTAGTTTTTGGTAAAATTTATGGATCTTAATTTGGAGTTCTGTAACTCTAGATATAAATGATTTAGTGACTGTTACTCAAGAAAGCAGCTTAACCAGAACATGTGTAAATGTACAATAGGGTTAGTTTTACTGTGGAAAGATGTTAGTAAATTGCTTATTATGATTTCATGTGAGCTTACTAAGCATAAAGCTTACCCCTTCCTTTCCATTTCTTTTAGTGTTGTCAGGTTAAGGTTAGCTCAGGGTTGGAGATCGTCAGAGGCAACATCACACTATCAAGCCAACACTTTGACAGTATATACACATATGCTAGAATTATCAAGTGAGTGGCATGTATAGGGACCTAGTTTTATAACATGTATTATTATAATTTGGCCAAATATATTGGTCTTTAGTGAGCTAATGTGTAACACCCCAAACCCGGCCTAGACGTTATGACCGGATCCGGTGCGCCACATCGATGCATTCAAAACGTTCCGTTTTACTTAGTTTGGAAAACTTAGTTGGGGTTGTAAAAGATACTTTTTAAAGCAGGTTAAGGTGAATAGAAGCTGTGCACCAGGTAGGAAACCAGGAAGAAGAGGAGGTGATTCTGTCAGACTGCTTAAGTACCAAGCTCCCTTCGTATCCAATCCTAGACATGCACACCACCATTGCCACACCCTAACGACTCGTGTAATTTTGAGAAAACCGTTTGGTTATGTCTACCTTAAGAAAATGATTAAGTTTGAAAACAATAGCTTAGCGGAAGTCTTACTTGTAATCGTGTTATTTTGAAATCGCTTAATGTTTTTGAAAACGCGTCCTAAATCTAACCCATTTTCCTTAGTTATCATAGTTTTTTTTCATCATAATAAAATAAAATAATAAAAGTAAAACAAAACCATAAAAAATAGTTAAGTGGCCTTATTACACTTAAAACCCAAAACCATAAATGAAATTAAAATGACGTCCAGCTCACCAGAAAGAAACCAGGTTCGTAGAAACATGTGGCCAGTCTGAATCTCTCACAGCTCCAAGCCCACTATGGTTGAGGATTACTTGCGAGGATGAAAATAAGGGGTGAGTTTTGGGAAACTCAGTGTGTAATTCAACCCAACCATAGCCTAAATCAGTTCAAACCACAGAGACAAAATAAGTTGGCCTTAGCCCAGAACAGATTTCAGAATAACCCAATAGGCCCAGAACAGATCAGAACAGATATATCATGCTTATGCAGAAACCCAACCATATCCAACCACATACACCCCCATACCATCCTTTCGCCATGTGGGAGACTACTCGACCCACCCAACCGCTACACGCCATAGAAATATGCAGCATGGCTGCCAGATACAGAAAATGTGACAGAGTCACCAGATACAGATATTTTGTGGCAGTGCCACCAGAACAGATATATGTGGCAGGGCCACCAGAACAGATAATTTGTGGCATAGCCACCAGGACGCTTCCTCCATAATATAACCCATGTCCCCATGCAATAGATATACATTCATGGCATACATCATACAGATTTAATTCATCATGCTTTTCAGACAAAAATTAACCCTAGGGGTATAAAGGTCATTTTGCATACATAGGGTATTATGGTAATTTTGCATACATAGGGGTATAATAGTACATCTAACTATTTCTAAGGTTACCATGCATATCGTAGCCATTATATTTAGCCAGAAACACTTACCGAGTGTTCTTACCGAATTGGGCCCGTTGGCCCATTAACCCAGTTTTGGCCCATTAAGCCCAAAATATCGAAACGCACGAAATCGCGCATACTGTAGTTTTATCACTTTCCATTACCAGTAATAATTACCCATACGTCTTACGAGCATTCGCACACTCGTAAGTGCCCAAAATACTGGCTTTTCAGCATTTCGGCTTTTCGGCTTTTGCCGATCTAGCCTATGAGACGGTGTCAGTTACACACCTATTTTTGGGATTTCCTCGACGAGATCTACACACGAACTGCCTACAATTGAATCACTTAATATTACTCCAAATATCGAAATAAGATTGAGTATATAGTCCCCTACCACATTCGGCCAAACATGCCTAAAACCCTTATTGCTCTTACCTTACTGCCGAAAGATGGATAACTCCCAAGATCCGATCGTTCCACCGGTCCAAGCCCTTGATCAATCGCCTCTAAATCACACTATTACCAAAACAAAATAATTATTACGACCCCTCAGGGTTACATGTCCAAATCGAAAACCTCCCTAACTTTTATGGATTTCGGCTTTCCTAAAATATGTAAGAATACTAAGTTTTGGAGAAGACTTACTACCGATTCCTTAGTGAATGATTCCAATGAGTTTCCCACTCGATCCTGATGTAGATCTAAGCCCTCAGATGATAACAAAAGTCGGGCTTTTAGTGACTTCAGTATTCAGCCAAGTCCCTTTTAATGTGGGGTTTTTCGGCTTTTTGCAACTTGTATTTAGAAAGGTAAAACGAGAGGGTTTTGCTATGGTCTTGTCGTCAAAACTTGAGGTTTTAGAGGGCTGGTGAATCGGCCATAAATGATGAAGAGAAGAGATGTGGTTTTGGTTATAAGAAATCGGCATAAAAAGAATCAAGCTTTCGGGATTTCGGCTTTTGTATATAAGGCTTAAGAACAATGATAAGAACGTGGAGATGAATAGAATAATGGAAGGATTCGGCTATGGGGAAAGAAGAAGGAAGATAGATGGAGAGAAAAAAGAAAAGAAAAGAAAGGAAGAGAAGGAAGAATGGTCAGAAAAGAAAATAAATGGCACAACACTTCCAAATGCCGGATTTATACCTAGCTTTTGACCTAGCCGAAATTTTCCCCCCTAAAGAAACCCTTGGCCGGCCAACTCTTGCTCCCCAAGAGTCCACTATTCGGCCAACACCATCCTCCTTGATCAGCTCCTAAATCCTCTCCCTTATCCCCTCCTTACTCAATCTCCTGAGCAATTCAAACTCCTCCTGGCAGACTTTTACTCAGTTCCATTACTTACCTTTTCTGTTCATAAAATTAATCCCTTGTTTTTGCTATAAATGTGACTTGAACCTGGGTCCTCCCCAAGCTTCCACATGCCACTTCACCACTTGCTTCCTTGTGATCCATTTTTCACAAATAATTCCTAAAAGCCCAATTTATCAGAACCCCTTTCTCTTATAGAATTAAATTTAATTAAAACTACAGGGTTTTATCCTAAGCTTGGGCCTTCTTGAGGCCCACCAACATGATTAATCCTACACATAACAAACAGAACACAGAATTTTAAATTTTACAACTTTTACAGAATTACCGAAAATTGGGGCGTTACAACTCTACCCTCCTTAAAGAAATTTCGTCCTCGAAATTTACCTGATCCGAACAGATGAGGGTATTGTTGTTTCATTGCCTCCTCTGGCTCCCAAGTAGCTTCTTCTCTGCCATGGTTACGCCAAAGCACTTTCACTAATGGTACCGATTTCCTCCTCAGAACCTTAACGTCTCGATCCAATATTTGTACAGGCTCCTCCTCAAAGGTCAAATTAGTTCGCAGCTCAATTTCTGCAACCGGCACGACATGAGTAGGGTCAGAACGATAACGCCTTAACATGGAGACGTGGAAAACATCGTGAATCCTGTCTAGCTCTGGAGGCAATTCCAACTGATAAGCCACTGGGCCTACTCGCTTCAAAACCCGATAAGGCCCAATGAATCGCGGACTCAACTTGCCCTTCTTGCCAAACCTTAGTATCTTCTTCCAAGGTGAAACCTTCAAGAAGACCATATCACCCACTGAGTATTCAATCTCCTTACGCTTCAGATCTACATACGACTTTTGCCTATCAGACGCGTCCTTTAACCGATCTCTAATTAACTTGACCTTATCCTCAGTATCTACCACCAACTCAGGTCCAAGAACTTGTCGCTCCCCCAGTTCAGTCCAACAACTAGGTGTTCGACACCTTCGCCCATACAGTGCTTCATAAGGTGCCATTCGAATACTCGACTGATAACTATTGTTGTATGCAAACTCTGCTAAAGGCAAGTAATCCTCCCAACTACCTCGGAAATCAATAACACATCCCCTCAACATGTCTTCCAGAATCTGAATAACTCTTTCCGACTGACCATCTGTTTGGGGATGGAAAGCCGTACTAAAGTTCAATCGCGTTCCCAACGCCTCATGCAACTTTTGCCAAACCAAGATGTGAATCTAGAATCCCGATCAGAAATAATCGAAACCGGAACTCCATGCAGTCGTACAATCTCCGCCATATACAACTTGGCTAACTTCTGAAGAGAAAAGTCTGTGCGAACAGGTATAAATGAGCCGACTTGGTCAACCTATCCACAATCACCCATATCGAGTGTGACACCTCGAACCCGAGACCGTCGCCGGAGTCGAACACGAGGTGTTAACAGACTTCAAACCACTTATTAAAAATTTTTCCAGACAAGCTGCCAATCTGCGTACTAGTCACTTTAAAAATCATATCTTGAGCTCTGGGACTCGAAATCCAGTTCTGTGAATTTTCCCTAAAACTAGACTCATATGCCCATCTACATATTTTTTTCTAGAATTTTTGGTCGGGCCAATTAGTACAGTTTATTAGTCAAATTCTCCCATGTTACTGGGGTCGACTACACTGACCTTGTGCATTACGACCTGGATATCTCCTGTACAGAGCTTCAATACTGATGCCGTTTATTTCTATAGAAACTAAACTCAAGAGGAATCTATACATATATGGCATGGCTCCTAATTATCTCTGGTTAATTCATAATAAATTTACAAAGTCGGAACAGGGAACCCAGAACCATTCTGGCCTGTCTCGCGAGTACCTGAATATCTCTTAACATACTGTCCATATGATTGTTTCGTTACTTCTATATGAAAATAGACTCATCGAGCTTCGATTACATAATTTATCCACTATTTAATTCCATTCCTACTAATTGTTGTAATTTTTCATCCCACGTCACTGCTGCTGCAGCATCTGTTACTGAAGCAACTATGTCATTTAGTGATTTCTTATTGATCTAACTAGTAATTCATCATACATATCACAAAATTATAATCATGACTAGCCATACCAAAGGCTAATCATTGTCAAACATCCCCCCCTACTACACTTTTGCCATAACATAAATTTTAACACCAAAAATAATCAACCATGACATAAAGATCGTATTACCAAGACTTACGACCTAACGTTAAAAACCAAATCCAACCGAACATTTATGCCATTTTCGCATGGCTAAAAGTTTACATACCAAAGTTCAAACATAACATAATAGCCTATACATGCCGAAATGTTCTCCTAGACCAACTAAGAAGAAAGTACCAAAGGTTGCTAGCCGGTGTGATGACTTCGACGACGGCACGATCACGCAAAAAGAGACGAGTCCAAGAAACCTAGAATAGGTGACAAGCAAACACCGAATGAGTATATAACTCAGTAAGCCATAAGCATTCCACAACCATCCATTAATAAAATTATCACAACAGAAACAATGAAATGAGGTTAAGTACTCCATCCATACCAAACTATCCATAGTTCCTTAAACCCCATGGTTCAATCTCATACCAAGTCCTACATGACCTTTCATACATCATTTTATTTTCGTTATAATCATACAATTAAACGAACTTTCACCTATTCCACAATGAACCTTATGTAGTGACTTCAACTATAATCGTCACATAGGTTCAAAACTTACCAAGCTCAACTCCAAATATAAACATAGCGCCTATTAGCCATGAACTCAAGGTACTTACCTTTTCCGCTGTCCAAAATTGACTCGGTAAAGCCGCACCCTTCGTGTAAATAATTTATGGAAAATATATATTGGGGTTGCACACATAATGTTTAGTAATCACCCATGCACACTCAGTGCCATGCACTTTAAACTCACACACTTAGTACCATGCATTTCAAGTTCGCACACTTACCTTTTTCCGCTGTCCAAAATCGACTCGGTAAAGTCGCACCCTTAATGTAAATAATTTATAGAAAATATATATTGGGTTCGCACACATAGTGCTTAATAATCAACCGCGCACACTTAGTGCCATGTACTGTAAACTCGCACACTTAGTGCTGTACAATTTAAACCCGCACACTTAGTGCCAATCTCATGATCATAAATGTTTACACCCGCACACTTAGTGCCTAAACCAACAACTCAATTCATCTCACCTCTTTTCTTTTTATTCAATACTTTCATCACCCATGCATACATGTATAAATATATATATTTATCGTTCCATTCAGCATCATTACATAGACGTTATAACCATTTAAATTGATACAAAATATATGCTTAATGACTTACCTTAGGTCGGATGAAGTGATTCCCAATCAACTACTCAATATTCTTTGCTTTGCCTTTGCTTGATCCCCTCCTTTGGATTCTTGAGCTTGATTAAATAAATAAGTTTAGTAATTTAATTTACCTTGCAAGATACCTATATATATATAAATTTAATAATTCCATTTTTTTTACAATCATCCTTGTTCAAGACATCCAAGTCTCAACTAATGTTCATATTATATCTCAAAGCCAAATGTATTATCCTTCCAAAATAATATATGCAATATGATTAAATTCAATATACATAATTATGAATCAAACTCAACTTTGTAAACCAACCTCCTCATTTGGTCGATTGTATAGAATCAAGAAATTTCACCAATGTGCATACTATATAGCCGAATAGCAAGATCAATCTAACATCACCTATGTACTTAATTTTAAATGCCGAATATACAATTTCGATGCAATATCATTTTTTTTTTCATTTCATTTGAGCACATAGTTCCTCCACATAATAATTTGGCCGAATGTTTTCTACTACCAAAAACTCCACATCTTCCATAATATCATACCAAGGTTCATATATCTATTAGCTATTTCATTACTCATTTCTAATATTCCATTCCAAAGCATCAAACCTATCCTCTTAACATCTAACGATCACATCCGAATGCCCATTTTTTTTTCACCAAATAGAGAAATCACCCTATGGGTTATAATATGGATTGTCTATTAACTAAATTTAACAAAATTTAATGAAAAATAACATGCAATCTTACCTTGATTAATCCCTTAAGTTGACAGAATGCTTTTTAACCATTTTTCTTTCCTCTTCCTTTATGTTCGTTTTCAAGGAGAAGATGACACTCTCCCCCTTCCATTTTATAATTTTTTTATTAGATTATTTATCATTTACATTATAAAATGATTTAATTGACTAATGGAGAACAACATGCCCGGCCACTTCATAATAAGGCATTTGACATGCAAATCCATACCTTTCCTCCACCTAATAATAAGATTATTATAATAAAATTAATCCCTTTCAATTTTTATCTATTTATCCATCCCGTTTTCCTAAATTTCCTCAACTTAAGTGCCTTTCCATTGGAAAACTCCCAAAAACATTCCCCCCTCCCAAAGTCGGACCTATATCGTCGAAGCATCGAGACATGGAAAACATTGTGAATCTTTTCAAGCTCAGGGGGTAAAATTAATCGGTATGCAACTGGTCCAACTCGTTCGGACACTTCGTACGGACCGATGAACCTCGGACTCAATTTGCCCTTACGACCAAATCTAAGCACCTTCTTCCAGGGTGAAACTTTGAGAAATACTTTATCTCCAACCTGATATTCAATGTCTTTTCTTTTCAAATCTGCATACGACTTTTGACGATCCGAAGAGGCTTTCAAACTTTCGCGAATTACTCGAACTTTCTGCTCGGCATCCTTAATCAAATCAACCCCAAAAATTTTACTTTCACTAAGTTCAGTCCAAAATAATGGGGTACGGCACTTGCGACCGTATAAAGCCTCGTAAGGTGCCATCTTAATGCTTGATTGAAAGCTATTGTTATAAGCAAATTCAATCAAAGGCAAATATCTTTCCCATGAACCACAGAACTCTAAAACGCAACATC